>NC_132986.1:500000-815000 GCF_047496725.1 Anoplolepis gracilipes | reverse complement strand
TATCAGCTGCAGAGTTCAAGCGACATTTTCAAAATAATCGATGTCTTCTCATAATGTTTATATCTCGTATACTTAGGAAAGCGACGCGCTTGTTAATCATTTCGTACTTGCGTAACGTGCTCCATCGACCTGTGCCCGGCTTTCGATTATCCTATGCTCCAATTACTTCCATTTACTTTGACGAGTAATTCTACCTCTTCTGGCTTGCGCTTAATTTAGTGTAACGATTGCCAGATAACAACAATTTAGACTTAGATACGCTACATCTAAAAGTTATAATGGCATTTAGAAATAGCTTACACTTTTGTCTGAACGGTTAATGCGTATAGAATGAACTTGCGTAATGTGTAATATAATGCAGATATTACAAATCATTTAATTTAAGGCAACGTTTCTCTTTTGTCACACTTAATAAAATTACCCTCAAATTAAAATTTATATTCCAAAAGTTTTTGATATTGTAAATATCCATTTCTCAAAATTAATCCGTACTTCGAAGTTCATAAATCCTGATACGCGTTGGATCCCGGAAACGTTCGGAAATTCGACTAAAGTTATTAGCACTGCTGCCCGCTAAAACCATGTGACGTTTCGAATAAATGGCAACTATAATGCAAAAAGAAACCCTAAATCCTGGATTACGTTTGTTTTCCGTAAATCCTTAAATAAATGCGTCCGATTAAATACGACATAATAATTCTCGCCTGCGTACATCCCAATTTTGATCGGATATTATTTCATATAATTTCAAACATTTTCAACTGAATATATTGGTATCGCAAAATTAAATATGAAATAATTGCAGAAAAATGACGTACAATTAAAGTGCGCCGTGAAAAATCAATTTTAAATTATTTAAAATCCATCGGTGAAAAAGAAAGGCGAGTCATCCAGAACAAGTTCTTTTTCTCTCTATTTCTGTAAATATTTTTTAGTCGGGAAAATCTAAAATCGAAACGAATTTCGTCGGTCCACATTCCCCGTTATATTCACGTGTCGCGAGTCGAGATCAAACGAACGTGTCTCTCTTTCATGCAATTTTATTAGCATATGACATAAAGCAACGTCGCGATATTGCAGAGACGGCAAAGCCCTTTCGGCTACTATTCGGCTCACACCTACTACCGTCTCTTTTATGAAACATGGAGTATGTGCCAAATATTAACGCGAATGCAAGCTGAGATGCGACGTAAGCGAAAGGACACTCTTTCAGTGGTCACAAAATCGCATAATTATTAATTAAAAAAATTCATGTGAATTAAAATAAATTCTATGCTTTCAGTTGTAAAGTTTACCGTGTAACAGCTTTAACGTCCTGTAAAAAAATTTTCCAACTGCACTTTCAAATAGATACACGTTCCTACGCGTTCGCGGTTTTCGTTTTTCTTCGTCGAGCTTTTCGTCCGGGCGCAAAGCGTTCTGTCGTTGCCATTTTCTTTTAGTTCGCGGCAAGGCTTAACAAAAGTTTCGGAAGTAACTCCGGACTAATTATTCAGTTACTTGAAAGCTTCGTTCTACGCTACCGCACCCACTTTACCATCGGATTAAAAGTTACCTCCATTTCCGGAATAAGTCCTAAAAATCTTATAACTTTCGATGATAGATAAAATTCATTAAGTCCGCCGAGTTTGGCTTATAATCGTTTCCTCGATGTAACTATTAATTTTTAACACATCGGAACCATTTCCCTCAATGCTGGGTACGATAAAATCTGCTTTAATTGTTTCAAATACGTTTGAGCCGGATAAATTCTACGTATCAAAATTTATTATCTGACAAACATTCAAATTTTTGTCAAAAATTAATGAATGCACGCACATTATATTGATTATTATTTTCTCCAATTTAATTACGTAGAAATAAATAAAATTCAATTTTGAAATTTTCGCTTGCGAATTCATTTCTACGCGATGCAAACTCCATTAACATTTTTTATAATGTTTTTACGTGAGTTTGATCTTTTTATATTATTTAAAAATTAATATTTGTGTTTTCGTTGCAACAATATTAAATTTAAAATTAAAAAATGCTGCGTTCAGATTAATCGCGATAGCAGTAAATTTCACATATTTGTGCTCTCGCCAACTTTTTGTTAACATACACACGGAATTGATTCAGCGCTCATTATGCTCGTCCGCGAGTAGCAGATAATTTCATAAATATTCCGCATTAACGTCACACGTGCAACGCGGTACCGCTGATGACGCACTCTCACGAAATTCAACTGAATCTCATGGAGGAATTTTAATATAATTACTTGTATAACTACGAACGTTCGCAAATCCACACGCAATGTATGTTCTACGTGAATTAAAGTTATTAGACAGATAAAATTGCAGAATTCTACAAATTTTTTGATTTCGTTTCGATTAATAAATTCTACACGATTTCGCGGAATCAAAAATGTAAAAATTAAATAAACACAAAGATAAGAAAAAATATCTCGATTGATTTTATCATCGTATATTTTTTTTAATGTATCCGATTTTAAATTTTCATGATTTTTAATACATTTTTTACAGTCAATCTATGAATGTACCTGGAATATCACGTGCGATTTCGCGAGTCAAAAATTAAAAATGTAAGAATTAAATAAACACAAAGATAAGAAAAAATATCTCGATTGATTTTATCATCGTATATTTTTTTTAATGTGTCCGATTTTAAATTTTCATGATTTTTATGATATTTTACAGTCAATCTATAAATGTAGCTGGAATCTCACGTGCGGGAATGTCGATGCGGGAATGAATTCACCGATGGGACTCACGCTCATAACTCACGATTATATGATACATTGATGAATGCGCGTTCATGTGTTTTTCGCATTACATATTTCGCGCGCTATATATATATATATATATATATATATATATATATATGAGACGAAGTATCCGATATTATTTATTCTGTTGCAGGTACAGTGACATTTATCATCGGTTTCACGGGATGCGTCGGCGCGTTACGGGAGAACACATGCCTCCTCGCCGCGGTAAGCACTTCTGCGATTCAATTAAGATCTCGCTGGATTACTTTAATTCTTCAATATCTTTGAAACTTTCAAGTTTAATCGAGCTTCCGGTTCGTTACGTGATATCTATGGTCTACCGCTGCCTTGTCCGTTCCCACGGGATCAAACAAAAAGTTTGTCTTTTGAAAAATGTAACGTTTTAAAAGTATTTAAAATCAAAGAAACTCAGCTTTCTTTGGATGTTAGAGTTTCCTCGAAGGATAACGATCGATCGTATGGCGGTTGAAAAGATGGTCTTGAACAAGAAACGATACTATAATGGCTACTAAAATTAACTTCTTTTCAGAGATCTTACAAGGATTTTCATTCAGATTTAATTTCGCATTTACTGTTGCAGTACGCGATATTTCTGGCGTTGTTACTATTAATGGAAATGACTGTCGGTGTCCTAGGATTCATTTTCAAAGATTGGGTAAATATTTCATTCATCCAAATGCTTTGTTTAATTTAGTTTGATTAATTACTTTTCAAGAATTGATAATAATAATAATAATAGTAATAATAATAACAAGAAAAACGTGAAACTAAACATAACATATATACATAATAAATATATATATTTATAGTAATGTGTATGTAGGAAATATATGAAAATAAAATATTATATATATAAATGATAGATAATATTTTATATCAGCTATAATTTACAGTATCATATTTTTATCTTGCATGCCGTAGGCATTTAATTATTCGTGCGAATAAAATTTAGCAAAATATACAGCTTTGCTAAAATTCAGAAGATTTCCGGCAAATTGAACATTTGCAAAACAAGTGTGCTCGTTCCTCGAAACAATTTTGCCGCGTTCATTCGTAATCGTTTCTATTTACAGAGTTTATTAATTCAGTAACTACAGGAAAGCATGGTTGAATTATCAAAGCGAATAAGCCGAATGTATTGTACAATATTCGTCGGTGCATATTTCACAATCTCATTCGCCGGGAATATCATGCACGCGCGCTCGCAAGCAAGACGAACACGTAGAACAGAGCCTAGGCCGTGCGCCGACGAAGTTTGCGTATAATTATGCAGCAAGTTCTCGGGTTACTAATTAATTCCATTAACCGTATCCTTTAAACATGACGAGAATTTTCTTCCGCCGCGCCGGCGGAAAATTTGAACAACCAACAAACGGCGCGCTATCGTATCGCGCGCAGCTCGCGTTTTAATGCGCGTCGTTTTGCTTTACGACCAGTGGAAAGTTAAGTTTCGTTCTTGAGTATTTGCACCTGCACCGCCTGTAACAGCCGTCAATCGCCGGCAAGAGGGAATATCCCGCCAGTCGGAAATTACCGATTGTAATAAAACTTGGCCGAGAGATTGTGAAACTTTTTACACGATTCTCCATCTCTTCGACATTTCTCTTCTCTCCGATTTTATTTTATTTGTTTTTTCTTTTCTCTTTTTTTTTTTTTTATTGAATCTCTTATTAATGTAAATAAATGGAGATATGTACCTCCTGTAATTTGAAATAGATGTAGGAATTATATAATTAATATAGGTAGAAAGATTTGCATTAATTAAAATGATATTTTATTTATTACGCAGATAAAGTCACAAGCTACGGGAGGCTTCCAAGCGTTCATCATTCACTATCGGGAGGATCCTGATCAGCAAAATCTCATCGACTGGATCCAAGAAGATTGGGCAAGTTGATTAAAATTATTCAATTACATCAGCATATACCGCACGTTTCCTCTTCCGTGGATTCAATAATATAATTCCGACACACGCGGTTCCCTCACATACGATATCCCGCCAAATAACCGAACTCAAAACCGTATACCGGCGGCCTTAATAAACGTGCACGTGGTATCTGTATAGCGGGAAAGGGGAGAGCCGTTTCGCGCGCATTCCTAAGTAGCACGGGAAATTGTGCGGTTAGACGGTTACCGATACGCCCCAAGCTTGGGCGAACTTTATCGAGTCCGAGTCCGACGAAAATCTGGCCGAGATCAGCTTCCGCGACCGCCCAAATAGCGCGTAATATAATAGCAGAATTCGGCAATCGATATCTGGTCGTCCAATTGTGGTTTATGAGATTTCAATGGAACCGCTCGGGTATAGACTGCCGCAATTTCGGTAATCCTATCAGTAGAAGCTAGTCGATGGTAAACCGCACGCGACACTCCACACACTCGTTACATAGATCTGGCGAAAATTTCATTCGATCCGCCAGACTTTGGCGAGCACGACGACCAGACGGTGTGATTTACGTTTCGGCCAAGTATCCGGCGGAACCGCGAGAATTAATTCAACCGATAGATCCGTGGCGTGCGTTCAATATAGAAACGCAGTTTAACTAAAATACGAAGCCCGCGAGAGGAGGAGAGAGAGAGAGAGAAAGAGAGAGACCGGGGACAAATAACTTTGGTCACGGAATATGTCGCAATAAGCTTATCCACGTTTATACATTTATATATACACATATACACATATATATATATATATATATATATATATATATTCGTTGGATCCATCGATCAAGCCACGTATATGCATGAATTATGGCGCATCCCGAGTACATATGGAAATATTTGCGAATTGATTCGGTTAATGTCGAAACACGCGAGCGGCGGGCCTCAGAGACCGCTGATGAGTCCACAAACATCGAATTTCCATCATCGACTCAACCATCCCAGTAGATTACATATATTCTTATGCCATCGATGATTAATAGAACAGCTCCAGAAAGATGTTCACGTCGAAAAGAATATTCAAAGTATAGGGGTAAAAATTTCTGTCGGCAATCGATAGTCTTGTTGAGAGCACTTACATTAGCGCTTTATGTGCAAGGTGTCTTGTAATTGGTGAAAAATCTGTCAGTGGCAGATTCTTGACATCATTTGCAGTCGATTTTTCCTCAGCGAAAATATCAAGAGACGTCATCGTTCTTTGCAATTTTTGTCACTACATATCTTTGTAATTAAGCTTTAAATTAAAATTTTAATACAATAAACTCCACCTGAAATTAACTGAAGAATGTAGTTTTGGTAATTGTTTAACTCCAAAAAGTATAGTTTGCGAAAAGTGCCTTTTTTTAATCGCTTATAATTCAGAAATTATTGATGCCGCGACATTTCCGCTGAGGAAAAATCGTCTCTAAATGATCTCAAGAGAATCTGCCAGCTTTTTCACCAATTACAAGACAGCCTGTATAAACATGTTACGTGAAAATTCTGGAAATTATGCTTGAAGGTACGGGGGGCGAATTTCAAATTTTTCGCAATTTTAAGGTGATATAACTTTTTTGTTATCAACTTTAGACTTTTAATATTAAGGATAATATCATATTAAAGCCTTCTTCATAAATAAATAAATAAATAAATAAATTAAATAAAACAAAAAAGATTATTTTATCGCGCATATCTTTACTATCTAATCTAATTAATCAAATTATCAGAAATACACTTAGGATTTTGTCGTAGTTTTGACAGATCTATTGTCAAAACAATTAATCCAATTTTCTAGAATTAGTCTAACGTAAAATATCCAAAAGTGACACATGTATAAAGGGAGAAAAGGACAGTGATATTTACAGGAAGGATCTCATTTAATTTGTAAATATGACAGTTGCGTTTCAGGCGACAATGAAAACGCGAGTATCTTAGAATTTATTATTAATCTATGGTCGGCCGACCAATTGTGGTTGGCGAGATTTCAATAGGGACGCCCGGTATGTCGACGAGCAATTTCGACAATCCTATCAACCCCGAGGAAACCGAGATACCGCCGAGTTGCCGTATACTGCATTGTCTGACCTCGTTGAGATCTACTCGGTACCATTTATAGGCGGTTAATGAAATGTTTAGTACTTCGACTTCGTACGATGACGAGCATATTTACCGTCACCATCTCACTTATCAATTGGCTCACTCGGTTGGTTTAGCCAACAATAAGATCAATGTACAGGATGTATCAAGAGGAATGATTATAGATCTAACAGAATTTCTCTCTCACAGAGGTTGATTTTTTTTTAAATGACAATATGTCATTACCGTGTGATTCTGCTCCGCGAAACATTATTCAACATCGCAATCAAAGAATCTAAATTAATTTCATCACTGTTCAATGACGCGATGCAAGCATTAAACGAATTAAAATTTAACGATCAGGTTACTGTTCGTGTATTTACATTACGTGTGAATATTTATTTCCACATGATTTAAGGGCCCGTCGAAGTTTCAGCAAAAAAGACAAAAGGTCGATACGTAAGTAGAGTCCGTTGTCGATGTTGCTTGATATCGTCTGTACATACAGTGCGTCGAGCGCATAATTAAATCTACCGAGAATCGTATCCCGTATCTCAATACTCGGCGTATTCGCGTCTCATATGAATATTCCACGCGCTCGTGTTTCGTATTATGAATATTTGATTGGAACGAATTGAAACGTTCCGCATGAATGATTGAAATAAAACGACGCTAAAAACAAATAAGCTAAATTACGCAGTTGGCCGGGATCCGCTTGATATTACTTTTCCGTCCTCGATACAGAGTTTTTTCCTTCTCCCTTTTTTCTCGATATATCGGCTTTGCGTTATGACCATTTCTTATATCAGCGGTAACGAATCGCCTGTAATCGAATCGTATAACACGTGCGAAATGACAAAAGAAGCATTTTTCTTCACACGCGACCCCGCCATTAATAATAAATTCAATTAGCGAATTAGCCAACATTCCCAGAATCTCGATTGCCTATTTTTAATATATCAGTGTAGAATCTAATACTTACTTTGCGCTATATATAATATTATAATTCATTTTTGTATCTCTAATTAAATGCAAAATATCTTTATCGTGTCACTGCCGTACCGAGAAATATGAATATTCCCGTGGCTAATTAATTATATGATAAACTCGCGAGACATGCGCCCAAGTCGGTTGATTAATTAATGTATTGAATACATAACAATATTATTAATTGTTAGTATTTACCCATCCTATTTTACATGCATATAAGTAATTTTCCCAAACGAATTAATGTTTGCAAGCTCGCAATCGAACGAATTGTTTTTTAAAACTTAATCATTGACGTACGAAATATGTCAAGGGCATATTTGTATACAGAAGTAATATCGCTTTTAAAAGGATCTTTATCAGACGCGTTGTATGAATACGTTGTGTAAAAAAATATGTAAAATTACAATATAAATAATATCGCTATATTTATTGTGTACATAAATTTGAACTTGTGTATCGTTCATATAATGTTGTAGTATATATTATATATTTTTTTGCAACGTTTATGTATACCTGCAATTTTTTGATCTGGCGATTGGTGGGATTAGTGTGAACAAAAAAAAATGCTGAATTGACCATTGACGACACATACGGGTATTCGAGAAAGAATAAGACGCTTCGGGCTCTCGTAAAGAAGACAGATATTGAGGTTTAATGAAGGTCTCGAAACTTGGACCGGCGAACGTTACTGACCAAATCCGACCCATGTCGCGTCCTCTGGCCTTTTTCTCATTCCCTTAATACCCTCGGCTGCTTGCGACGGGATTCCTTTTTCCTCTCGCACTCTTATTACCTCGGCGCCGCTGGACGATACGCGCCGGTTCGTTTCTTCTCTTTTTTCTCATCGCGCGCGACTGGATCTCTCTCTCTCTCTCTCTCTCTCTCTCTCTCTCTCTATATATATATATATATATATATATATATATATATATATATATATATATAAATCGCGTATTTAATATTGCATCGCTTCTCAATTCCCGGCGCAGCCGGAATTATTTATGACGGCGTTTGAAATTCATATTTTCATCCGCGGTATTCATCGCAAATTCGATCACGATTGATCATATCGGCACTGCATATCGGGACTGCGCCAACTCCGCCAATAATGCAAAATATCCCCTTGATGCGCTTTGAGCACGATTCTCTAACTTTGCCCTCATGTAGATAACATTCTCGTCTGTATGAACGTTTTAAAGCGTTGAGTTTTCCACCCGACTATTACGTATAGAAAACGTGTAGAAAACGAATTCTAGCGCTTTGTAGATATAATGGATCAACGAAAATGAAAAAAAAAAAATTTAATATAAAATTTTAAAAGTCTATATTTAAAAAAATTTATTATATTGTTTTAAAATTATAAAGCTGTATATTATTGTATAATATTATAAAATTTACCGTCTTTTATCTTTTTCAGTTGCAATGTTGCGGTATCGAAGGCCCAAAGGATTGGGACCGCAACAATTATTTCAATTGTTCGTCGAGCGACATCGGCTCGAGAGAAGCGTGCGGCGTGCCTTTTAGCTGTTGCAAGCGAAAACCTAATGTAACTTTTTATACAGTGATTAGTATATGCAATTTTCTGCCGCTCTGAAAAATATTTTCTCATCAAGTACTAATTGCACAATTGTTGAAAGTCAAGCAATCTTCTTATTTGTTTCAGGAAATTATTAAAAATAAACAGTGCGGCTATGACGTTAGAAAGCCTAGTTATGTAAGTATTAATATCTTACTTTCAACTTACTCACTCTAATACCAATTAAATATTTTTAATTAATACCATTATTTTCTCCCGTCATATTATTGCAAAAGTAATAACTAACAAGTAATAGAAACAAAATTTCAGATGTAAAAAAAGTCGATCATTATAAATATTGTTCAATTATGAAAAAAATAACTATTTTTTTTACCTATCATTTTTATTCAATTTTTTTTTCTCTTTCCTTATATTCTTTTTATAATTTTAAATTTTTCTTGTAAAAAAAATCTTTCATCATAAAAGATCCTATACATTTTAACAAAACTCTTTTATTTATTATATTTCATCAACAATCATAAAACTTCCCACCTACATTACATTCTAGTGTTTTGAGTGACAACTTAGTATTCCGACCGTTTCTAGTTTCGTTTTGTTTTCGATTCGAAACTTGCATTATTTCGCGAGAGATACGGTAAACCAGGAAGGGAAACATGCCTCGAAGGGGCACCGAATAATTTGTCTTTGGAATTGCGTTCTATCGCGCCAGTCCAGATTTGAGATAAGGGAGGGTAGTTCGCAAGGGTAGTTAGTTCTGCATAGGCCGCGCGCCCAGGATTACACAATATCTACACAAGCGCGGGTAAAAAAACGACCCGGGTCAAGAAACCGTGGAACTTAATTAGAGAGAAAATGGCTCGAGTCTAAGGGACGAGAGAAAGTGTGGAAGAGAAATAAGAACTTTTATGCCGCCTCCTATTTTAAGAGTAGATATATCATCCCCCGATGTAACGACGGCTCTTGAAACCCGCTTTCGCTAATTACATTTTCATCGAGAAACCCTCATCGCTTAATTATATATTTTTTTTTTGTCGGCCGTTCGTTAATGCACCGCGATGCGTTACGAGCCGATAAAACGCGAATAAATAAATAACGATAAAGAGCTTTTTCCGAGCCGGTATATATTAAAGCGTCGCTATTTATTTTCAACATGATATTTGTGTGTGCATCGTATAAATTGATAAAAATTAAATCCGAGTATTACTTGATCAATTTTACAAATTAAAATAATTTCGAACAAAGTAAACCACCGCAGACGGATTTCGCAAAAATATAGTACGCGGAAGAGAACTAATGTTACGTGTGTACCATCACGAATAACCCCCTTCCTCCCTCCCCCCTTCTCCCCTTCTTTCGCTCGTTACAGCACACTCGCACTAGACCACTTCACGCAACAGCGAGCATCACGAACACCTTATTACATTTCTCTTACTTTCCCCCTGTGGTTTAAACCGCTAAATTATGCTCGCGCGTCAGTCGATAAAACCCTCTTAAGTTTTCTCTTTCCCTCGGGGCGTGCGCTTTGTAGATTCTCGCGGTAACGTATAAAAAAAAAAAAAAAATATATATATATATATATCTGTGTGCGGGAATCGCAATTAGAAGGAAACGAGCATTTTTTTTATTCACTTCAACCTCTTACAATCATCGAGGATGACATTTGTTTTCGGTTCACAATAGCGACCCATTTTCGAGTTCTTCGAGCTTTGTTAAACAAAATTCTGTGTCTGCCGACTTTTTAAATCATTTCTATTTGCCCCCTCGGGCCAATGCAGACGGGAGAGAGGAGTATATTCGAACGGGGTTGCCTAAGAGCGGGCGAGGAGTGGCTAGAATTGAACCTCGTTCCCGTCGCTGGTACCGTGGTCAGCACCATGGTTCTGCAGGTATTCTTTCCCTGAAAACTGTCGTCCATCAAGCTGGGAAGTCTGAACTTTCTCTGCTCGTCGATCGACTAACTGATCTGTCAAACTGCGCATCGTTCGATGAAATCGATTCGGCGAAATTTACTTTCGCCGATTATCTTTCGGCTTAGAACGTAATCCGAAAATTTAAATTTCCATCTTTACATATAAAGTGAGTTTATTAAATGTACAGGGTGTCCTGTAATTGGTGAAAAACCTCGCAGATTCTTGAGATTATTTGGAGAAGATTTTTTTCTCAAAAATGTCGAGGCATCAATAATTTTCGAATTAGTGATTGAAAAAAGGCGCTTTTCGCAAACGTTTTGGGGTTAAAAAATTACCGAGACTACATTCTTAATTAATTTCAGATAGAATTTTAATTTAAGGCTTAATTACAAAGATATATATATATATATATATATATATATATATAATAATGATAAAAATTGGAAACTTGTAAAACATGTTGACGTCCCTCGATATTTTCGCCAAGGAAAAATCGACTCCACATGATTTCAAGAATCTGCCAGGATTTTCAACAATAACAAGACACCCAGTATGATATAATAAAAGAAATGTTCAAAATGGAATAAAAAGACTGAGAAAAAAGCTGCTTTCAATTTTCCGTAATACATTTTCCGGATATAGTTATCTAGGTAAACCGAAATCCGAGTGATATTTCTATTTCCGTGAATGAAAGTTTCTATTTTATTCGGGCGAAATTGCGCCACGGCGTAGAAATAAAGTATCTCGCAAGAAGCGAGGCGGATTTTCAGACACACAAACCGCGTATATATATAAGTTTCGCGGCGGGAGAAATACCGTCCGACAATAAAGCGCTCGCGTACGCGGAGATTGATAGTCGCGATCGTCGTCACGGAAAGGAAAGCACCACCTATCGTTCGTTGCACTCGGCGGTGACATCTGCGAGAGAGAGCGTATTTCCGCCATCAAATCCGCCTTCGATCGTGTGTGTTGCCTACTTACCTTTCTAAAAGCGTACGTATGAATACCCCAGACCGCGCGCTTACAGTTTGCCGCCGATCGATCCGCTTTTACACCACAGTGCAAAGACCGAAAGAAGTAAACTTTGGCGGGGGGTGGAAAGGGGCGGGGGGGGGGGTGGAGAGGGGGGAGAGATCGACCGAGAGTGCGCGCGCGCGATGCAAAGCGGTTTACTATTGAAACTTTAATTCCATTAAGCGATATTTTGCGCCCAGCAAAGTCTCGACTACGATGCCAATTAGCTCGAAATATGCGCGCCGAGTTTGAGAAAGTTGCAATTTCCCAGCTTCTCGATTCCTTTAATAGAGCTGCCATTATTTACGTACGTGGTCGCATGTATGTTTAATGTAGACGTGACAAAACTTCATGCACAGAATGTCTCAGAATCGCTGTCCTTTCGATTACAGTTAGTTCGAGTTAGTATCTCCGTGTTGAGAACAAATTCATTTCAAACCGACTGAAAAAGAATCCGTGGTAAAAGAAAACATTAATAATGAATTCTGAATCGTTCCTTTATGATTTTGGAACATTCTGTGTAAATTTGATATCATTTTCATTTATCTCCTTCTGCTTATATCGTACTTTATACTTTATTATACATTTCGTTTGTCTTTTTACTGTTAAATTTAAAGCTGTCGCTATTGATATATACATGTTAAATTTATACATTATCTTGTCATTGTATATGGGTCGAATTGCAAGTAAGTATGTCCGTATAAAGACGTGTATATCGTATTTTCGTCGATGCATTTTATATCGATACGCGACGACTATAGGAGAATGGATACGGTAAGTACTACACGTATATATCCGTTTTTAAACAAAAACGTCACGTGTACAAACACATAATATATAGTACAATATCGAAGCAAAACCAACATAAAAGATTTTGTGTTCCGCATAACAGAACTATAGAAACGCAGCTTGTATTACAATTGATTTATTTGCGAAACACATTGTACGCCAGAGACAATGTACACTTTTACAGAGTATGAAATTTTATATATACGTGTATATGTATATATGTATATGTAACTATATCCACCATGTGGATTTGGTTTACAAAAATTGAATATACCAAACAGAGCCGATCGAAATATTCGCCGAAATATTTGCGGTCAAAAGTTTGCAACAAACGATGTTATAATAAATACACAATGTTGTTAACGTCAGAATAATATAGCGACACATGTTCCGACATTATATTGTATATATCCTTTATCTAGGAAAATGTTATAATTATCGTAATTTTTCTAGAAATTTTCTCGAATGATTGTTTATAGCGTGTTAGAAATATATCGTATAATTTCAAGCAATAAAACGCTTCGTCCGTTCTTTTTTTCTCGAAACGCCACTTTTCATGTAGTTGAGCACATTATACTCTTTAATGAAGATCGGAGCGTAAGCCATAAGCGCGCGTACACCGTGCAACTATTCTATAAAAGCTTATACGAACCTGGCACGCGATGCAATAATATGAGTTTTTGCCTGTCTCATAATCAGTACGGTAAATTACTGCCAGCTCGTTGCATAATCTTGACGGCCAGAACTATTATATTACCCTCCTTTCAATGGGCATAACAAACGTTCGAAGAACTAGTTTGCACGTCATGTAAACCTTTCTTTTTCTCTCTCTCTCTCTCTCTTTCTCTCTCTCTCTCTCTCTCTCTCTTAACGCAACTACATATATTAATTCCATGCTAATTATTCAAATTTCAATTTCGCGATCGACGAGTTTTATTATTATTTCGACGATGTTCGTATGCAATTATGTCGCAACAAGATTGCATATTGATGTATCGGCCGGTAAACTGGCGCGCATTAATATTACATTAATTGACACGTTTAATCGAAAATTATCGACAAATTCATAATTAAATTTGTTATTAAAATACGATTAAGTTAACCGTCGGTTTGTCAATATGTAGCTTCGAAATTAACGAATGATTCAATGGAGCGATAAAATGATGTAGTAAAGAAAGACACAATTGCATGCCACAGTCAATGTAAACTCTGTCATTTGAAATGGAGATTTTATAGCTGATTATAGATTGACGGATCAAAGGTTCAGGATAAACAAACGTCCTTATGTTGATTCGAGGAAAACTATCGCGGCTACATTGCGACCGTAAGCATTGCACTAGCGTGCAATTATAAATATATAACGTCAGAATTACGTTCACGCGGTCGCCGTAGAATCATATTACGCTAAAATCACGAGATTATACCACTACGCTAGAGCCCGGGACTATGCTGCGCTATAATCGCGCGCTTATCTATGCTAGCGCACGTGATTGTACCGTGCTAGAATTGCGATGTTATCTATGCTAATACAACAGATTATAGTACGCTAAAATAGGGAGGCTGCCATCGTCCTCGTACCTGTCAAAAAAAAAAAAAAAAAAAAAAAAAGAAAAAAAAAAAAACGAGCTCGAAGAAGGACTTTGTCAAGGAGTGAGAAATTTAACGAGTAACTTACAACGAACGGTGGAAACGAATAAAAACGAGTGGGCGCGAGTCTCTCTCTTTCCCTTTTTCATCGTCGAATTAATCTTCTCTTGCCACTCGCAAAAATCTTCGTCGCTCGCTTACCTACCTTACGCCCTGTCAGACAGTCTCAATTAACTTTGCACTTAACCAAAGTCACGTTGCGTACACACCAGAAACCCTCGTCATCTATTTTTCATCTGCTTAATCTTTCTGGTTCCTGTCATCGCGGACATCATCGGCCGCTTTGACGCGCGACGAACCAAAATAAATTAACAGTTCTCGCTCAAACTTCGAAACGACGAAAAGGACGGGTAGAAAGGGAGAGGGGGGGGGGCTCTTAAGTAATTAGGGCATCCAACGCCCCGCTAATGAGGGAGTCGCACAGTATCGTCGAGTATCACGGCATCAGCGAAAGATGGGAAAGGTGGGACGATGTTGCAAAAGTTAGGTGAGAGGGATAAGGTGTAAATGAAGTAGCAGCTTGAAAGCTTCGCGTAGTTATTCGCCGGTTCCTCGAGAGTAAACGCGCGAGGCACGGCCTCGTAACAGAGTAGGTTTGTTACTTAGACCCCTTTTCCCGTTCCCCTTTTCCGTCTTTCGCCCCCCCCCCCCCCCGCCCCGCTAAATATATTTTCTCGAGCACGTACGTGTCTTCCCCTTTCTCGGTCCCCCCGGTTGGAATCTTCCTTCCCTCCTTCTCTTCCTCTCCTACTTCCACTTTACGATCTTGGCTCGATCTACGCCCCCTCCAACGCAACCCCCGTCCACCAAAACCCAATAAATTAGGTTGCTAACCTTTACATGACTGAAAATTGAAGTTATCGGCCGGAAACTTGTTGGGAGATTTAAGCGGAATTTATTGTTCGATATCCGTGGCTGAGAGATTCGCTTCTTTAAGCGCGTCACTCTAGTAATGTACGAAGCGTTCTTCGTGAAGCTCGCTCCGCGAGCTGAGACTTTTCACCGGATGATATAGTTCTTGCGACGGAATCGTGGAAAACGGAGAGGAAATGCCTGCCGGACCAAGTACCTTATTGAGTTTTCACTTAACAGAGCGAAGACCGGGATCGGGCTGGGATGTAAAAGTAAGGATGGTCTGACCTTTTCAACGTTCTGGCAGATTCTTACTCGGACATGACGCGACCGAGAGTTTATGCGATGCCGCAGATTTTATCCTCTCTCGGGCCCGTAAGCGGCTTTTGCATTCGAGTGCAGTAATTTTTTTTTATTATTTGATGGCAGTGTAACGATTCACTTATGCAAATAAATCTTCTTATTATAGAGAAGAGAGAGAGAGAGAGAGAGAGAGAGAAAGAGACACAATTAACAGATATATTAATTTAAAAAATTGACCACTCAAAAAAATATTTTGCTGATGTAGATAGATTTCTAGATGTCTCAATTAAAATTTATCGCTACTTTTTGTATCTGTTAAAATATTGTTTGTCACGTATAAAATTTATAGCAGCAATATTCTTAAAGAAAATTTAGATTCCATTGCCAAATATTAATCACAAATATAATTGTCACACTAATAGTACAGATATAAATTCTGCCTCTGTCATTTAAATTGATTAAGTGCAAAATATATGCAGTATCACAATATTTGTTAATAATTTATCTGTTTCAGTTAATTTTTTACACCTAGAAAATTTTTGTTCAAGTTGCAGGATCATTTTTTTGAGTGACACATATCAAAATGACAGATATAAGTAATCGAAAATATGGAGTACGCTGTTAAGTGAAAAGCGTTACAACTCGAATCGTCAGCCTATGTCAAATCCAGTCAGCTGATTATCACCGTAATTTGCGTAAATGACGAAACATATTAATACATCGCGACAAACAGTTGCGACACGCGCGCATTAAAATAGCAAACCGATTGACGCGATGGACGGTAAAAAGGCTGGAGTTACATAAAGAACGGGCAAGTTATCCTTTCACTTTCTCTACGGAAACCTTCACGGAACTAACGCCATCGAATTGTCCCCTGGACTAACCAACTGTAATAATAGTATACCGGGGGGGCAACAAACGGTAAGCCAAGTAGCCGTTTCTCCTTTCTTTTTTCAGAACTTTGAGGTCGCCAAAGTGATTTACGAAAAAGGTTGCATACAGGCCGGCGAAGAGTGGATGGAACGTAATCTCCTCGCGATTGCCAGCGGTGTGGTTGGTACGGCATTCGCTCAGGTACATGCCAGTAAAATGCATTAGTATAAGTACAAACTCCGACCTTCGACACGCGTCGGTGAACTTTCAACGAGTACGTGGAGATCCATCGACTCGCTTCGAGTCGAATAATTAACACTTTGAATCCATTTCGCGTTTGATTCGATCAAACAATGATAAAACTTTGGCAAAACACTTGGATGTCGAGATGAAAATTTTTGAAAAATTTTACCCTCAAGATTAAATACATCTTTGCAGAACATTCGTTAGGCGAGATTTTTTTTTTCAATTTCCTTCCATATAATGGAAAACTTAAATCTTACAACTTGCTTAATTTTCAATTTGCGATTCAGATACATTCTATGTCAGTCGAGAGATTGTCGCTGATTCAAAGTGTTAAAATCGGATTTTAGCACGTTTCTCGTAATATATTCGCCGATGCAGCCTGCTACGAGAGCATTATTAGAGCCGTTGCATGCCCTAAAGGAAATAAGGTGAGACTTTATCTCGCTTACGACGTTGACTGTTACCTATCTCGTTCGTAGCGCGTTACACGCGAGAAGACGTAAAGTAGATGCGAGATACATAGTAATACGTAGCTAGGCGATGCAAGTGCATTTATCAGCGTAATATATTGAGCCTTCTGAAATTTCATTAAAGGATTTTAAATTACTGCTTATTTACGGCACAAAATTCTCATTATTGTGTATATGTGTCGAGTAAATACCCAAGCATGTTGATATTGTCCGTTGTATTGCGATAGATTTTATTACTTTCATCCCAGTATTATCTAATTATTCAGATAATTCTATTTATGTGTCTAATTTACGTATCTATCTAATTATTTAAAATTTTATCAATGTATTATATATAACGTATGTCAACTATATATGGGCACGAATAATAAGTACACCAGTATATTACTAAGTAATAGCAATTAAATAAATGTAAATTGAGTACCTGAGTTTCTTTCAATTGAAAAATGTATCGTAATGTTTTTTTATGCATATTTCTCCAACTATATATATATATATATATATATATATATATATATAAGTACTACACATTTATCATTTTCACAGACTTGATTCAATACTCATTTACTTATTTATGTCAATTTTTGTTCAAAAACATAAAAAATAATTTTCAGAAATAAAATAGATGATTAAAACATGTTAATTGTTTTAATTCTATTAAAATTTAAAAGATTATCTGTACGACAAAAAATATAGTAGAAGATATTTCATTCTACTATAGATAATTAAATCGAATACAAAATGACACATGTTCAAAACATTCGAATATTCTGTGAAAGTGCTAAGAATAATTTTGTTCCTAGTATTCTAGTAGCTGTTAAATGAACAACGTGTCCTTGATATTTTCAGATTCTGGGAATCTGTTTTGCGCAAAATTTGCGCGCGGATATATTCGCGCAAAAGGCGAAGTGGCATTGACAATCGCGTGCCCCCACGGCAGTCTAGCATCTTGTCTTTATAGATGCTAACCGGCTACGTTGATCGAATTACAAGGTCTCGACGCGGACTCGAGCTTCGGCGAGCGGATCAATTGGATCTTCCTTTGGACGAAGAGAAAAAACATCGAATTTCTTCGAAGGATTTTCACGAGCGCGGCAAAAAAAAAAAAATTATCGTTAGTGGGGTTGATGCCGATACGTTCGTTATCTTTGCGATTCTTTGACGATAATCAAATTTGCCGATAACGTTATGTTCAAATCCTTCGACTTGTAAACATCCGAGAAACTTCGCAATTGCACGCGACGATCCCCGTCCTATTCTTTCGATACCGTCCAATCGATTAACGCCTTGATTATATGTCGGATAATGAGAGAAATTAATTGTTTTCGAAGTTCATTCTTTATCCGCTGCGCGGTAATTAATTTCGTTCTTGGATGGATTTCTTATCGTAAATAGAATTAGAACAATCTTCGAAAGTAATGACAAATTTTAATGTAAATATATTCACAGGCGCGTTATTTATGGCATTTTATAGAATTTAATTTTTTAATACTTTATAAAAAGATATTGAAAGATATAATTTCTAATTTGTACAGATGTAAGATAAAATGGGAACTATCAATTTATCTACGACGTATAATTCAATCATATAAAATAAAATTATTTTTTATTAATATCGCATTTAAATTGGTGATATATATTTGATCAAAAAGACTCGGATTGCTTGAAACTTTAATAAACTATACATAATCTGAATATAATTGCTATTGATTAAAATTAATTTTTCTCGCCATCAGACAATTTTGACGAGAGGACGTTGGTCGTCGCGAGTATCCAGCAGCGAGGTTTTTCGACGCGAGAGCATCGCATGATAACGTCATGAAACGTCCAAAGTAACGTTTGTCTTCATCACCGAAGCGGAACGTCTCGATATTTCATCTCGACGTTGCTATCTGCGAAACGTATCTACTTCTTTGCGAGAAATCGCGCATCAAAATATTTCGCTCGACAATTGCGAAAGACAGGCATCTGCTTTCAAATCTTACACGAATCAGCACTCAAATGTAGAGAACTTTTCTACATTTATGAGATAATTCGCTCTTTTACTGAAACATCCAAGACTGTAAAACCCTAGATAAACTGAAGAAATTTTAGACTTTCTCTCTACAAAAGTACAACGTGTTTTTTCCTATATTTTTAACAATTGAAAACTTTTTCTAAACATACGTAATATTAATTTTTAATTGATATTAAAGTACAAGTGTTTCAAGTGACAAGAGTATTATAAGAGTGACTGAATTATTTGATTGCACAAAATGGATATTCTCGAATCAAAAACGACTTGTTCTAGAATATCCGCACCTTTCAAGCCGAGTCAACAAGCAATCACACAAGTGACACTTAAAACGACGCGGACTCGATTCCACCGGGAATCGATACTCGGAACAAACAATAAGATCTCATCCTGTGCCTGGTACTTGCAATTCGATCTCTCTCGAGACATCTCGGGGCTGATTACATCAACATCGATTATCGTCCTTTAATCGCGGTTAACTACATTTTCGCTCTTCACCTATAACAACCTATAAAGTTAAGGGGTCGTGGTTTAAAGAGGGGCAGAAAGTTTTGGTAACTAGAGTTAGTTACTTGAATCTATCCATGTAATTAACTGTCAGATCTGATCGCGTCGACATCCACCGTTACTAAATATACTAATTGTAGATAATCAAATATTTTTCCAGTGAAACTTAATCGCACTAACTGTAAATACATACATACAAGAAAACCTCCTGGCAGAGTTAACCGATAGATGTATTCGACCCTTAATGCGCCTCGGGATCGCTCGACCGTGGCGGGACATTCGAAGGACACGGTCGATTGCGGAATTCCGCTCAGAGACGGAAGAAGTCGATACGTTTCGCGCGTTTATATATATATATATATATAGAAAAAAAAATCCAGACAAACACCCTCGCTAGGTCCGCGAACTACAATGTGTCGAGCCATTAAAGTCGATCGACGTAACGTCGTCGTGGGGGCGCGGTGAACGAGAGAAGTCGACTTCGCCGCACAAAACTGAACCAACAACTTTCCGCCGTGATGGGGAAGAACGGCAGCCATACAACACGCACGAGTATACAATAACTTTCCCTTGTTCCAATCGCTCTCGTTAACACGATGGTAATGGATTCATCGTCTTACTTTACGGGCATATTGATCCCACACGCCAGCACATTCCATCCCTCCATCATCGGCGGGCCAGGTGTCCGTCGTACACCATGTCTATCTCGCACGCACGTCAGAAAACACGTCATTCAAATGCCTCCTCGACCCTTCGATTTGTCCTATAATCGCTGCCATTTATCGCTATGGTAACTGAGAATGAGCACAATGACGAGTTTGCGAATTTACGACGTACTGCCATGTGCGCACACTTTATTTCGTTATAAAATTTATTTTTAAATTAATCAAACTAGAAGAGAAAAAAATTTAATGTTTAATAAATCATGTTTACGTTACTAAAAATTACACGTGACGAATTTTAACGTCACAATTTTGTTTGTGCAAATAAACGTAGTTGTGAATTGTGATAATCATTTAATGTGTTTATATTGATCTGGAACTTGTCGCGAGGAAAATAATATCAAAGAGATCGTGACATGTGTTGTTGAAGGGTCGCTGACAAGTATGAGCGGAAACGTATTTTATATCATGTATTAAATTGCTCGCGCAGTTGAATGAATTATGTATTTTACGTGCGAGTAGACGTGGGTGACGTAACGTGCTAACTTGGGCTGTTAATATTTATAAATCTTATGTGCTAGGATATACACGACGGTTCCTTACGTATTAATTTATGCTCGAACTCAGTAACAACGGAGGAAAAAATTAGCAGGAATAGCTGAAAAAAATGTCACAAAATTTTCTCGAATATATAATTTATTTTGCTGCTATGAATAAAAGAGACAAAAATTAAATTTTTCCAAAGATTTAATTAGATGGTGAAAAATTTTAACACGGCTGGCCCGCGTACGAAATTGATGAATATTACATATATCTGTTAAAATATCGATTCTCACAAAGATATAAGTTTTATATGTCTCATTTAAAAATAATAATCTTGAATAAAAATACTGATAAAAGAGAGAAAAAAGTGCAATTGCTCAATTTTTTAATTTTACAAAGTGCATCTTGAATCGAAAAGCAAGAGTCTAAATAATAATATCCTTTCTCTGATTGATCTACGTGCTAATCGATAACATGACGTACCTGTTGCTAAACTGTTCGAGCATGAATGCGAAATACGTCGTATATATATCCTTCTTTTAAGACATTTCTACTGAATTCCCTGTAAATCTCATCACGTTAGATAGTCGAATATATCGGTACAATTAACGAGAAATACCCGTTGAAGAAACGCCGTTGTTATTTTACATACAAAGTTCGCTGTAATACGAATTTATTGTCGACTTACTCTAAGAACATCTCTATTATAAGTCCATCATAACAGATGTTGATCCGTGATGTTGATTAGTCATACTTTGTTTCGCGCCGTATAAAGGAGTTAAGTAAGTTAACCGACAATTGTAATTTCTCACGATCCACTAATGCGAATGTGAAAACGCGGGTTTAGCAAAGCGGCTGTGCTATTTAAGACGAATAATACTCTTTTCATAATAGTTATTTTTAATGTTGTTCCCCTATCTGTCTATCTCATGTGTTTTACGACGATGGCATGAGCGGCAAATGCTTACATTATGCGCGCGACAATTATATATTATGTATATATATATATATATAAAAGATCTGTAATGATCTACCTTATCGAGATTAAAATGTAGAAAGAAATATCACACATTTCCTAGTAAAATAAGAATGACTGTTTTAGAAAAATACGTTTCGACATACGTGTACGCAAGGTATATGTCATGATTTCTATATTTTATTCATAAATGCGCGACGATAAGCACAGATATGTCTAGTTTACGTCAAAATCGTCGAAACAATTTGCTAAACCCGACCCGACATTCCCGGCCCGTGCATTCGTTCTATTAATTTGATTTGTTAACCTGATCCGATATCCTTATCGAGATTATAATCTCGTAAAAGAATATACGGATCACGTAATACAAATTATTATAAAAATAGGTTTACATAGTGGAAAATAATACGTTAAGCGCATTAAGTTAATACGCAAGTTAACTCGTTTTATTTCTTTGAAATTTTCAATTTTCCTCTTTAAATTTATTCAAGTAACAGAATAAATAAATATGTTGATCGTCACGCTTTTCCATTTCGCATGATCGTTAAAATATCAGTTGCTTAGATTCATAAGGCATCAAATTTTATTATAACAGCCAGTAATCTCTCTGGTTAAGCGATTTAATTTAATTACTCGCATGAAATCAACGCTGCAACCGTCCTTCGTATGCAAAATTCAATTTAAGATCAATTTACTTATAAAACGCGATATTATAGTCTATATCATATTTCGTATCGCACTTTTATAATTCCATAAATCAGTCACTTGTAATTATCAATCTAGGTTATAATTGAACGAATTAACGATTTTTATTCCCTATATGTATGATTTATATCATTATATCTTTGTAATCTCATAAATGTGCAAAACTGCATATTTTACCTTTTAGTGCAATATTTGCATATTCTTTTTTATTAACTTTTTATCCTAATAAAGTTATATGGTTCACATATTTATGCTTTTGTTGTCCTTTTTTTCTTTTACTTTCTTTACCGGTTTGATTTTGCCATCTGTAATACTTTGATATATCATTTCTCTTTTAATTATAATCTAATATGTTTTACGTCATTAATTTTTAAATTTACACAAAAATCATAATTCTTTAAATATTGAATGTTAGGAAAAGTTTTGACAATTTTTTAATCGTATTTGGAATGACATTTCTTACACTATCACTAGCAGTGCATTTCGACGTAGCAATTTTACTGATGTTACTGATAAAATAATTGCAATTGTCTCCGTAATCGATAATGACTCAACAAGCTAAACGTAACTAAACTGATAATAATTTATATATCTCACTATCCGATCTACCTACTGTCTTATGGACGGTTATATCATTACATTCCTTCTTTCAAATTCCTGTAAATACTGTATATTTACTTGTAAAAAAAAAGAGCTAAGGGATAGTTTAATCGCTTGACCAACACCGTTACACGGTAAAAAAAAAAAAGATGTAATATAATATTCTTTTCATGTAAAATAAAAAAACAGGATTGTTTATCCAACCAGCGCATTCCAAATCTTGTAAATATGTAACCGCATATGCCATCGACATAATCGGAATAAATCAATTATCGTGCCAAAAAGTTTTAATCAGATTTGGGTATATCATCGATGAATTTGAGAAAATAGTCGGAAATGAATAGATGATGTACAATTCAAGAGCTTATTTCTCCATAAACTATCCCATATATATATATTTTTAAATTAATATGAAGATTACATGTCTATTTACTAACTTTCTAATACATACTCTCCGTTTTTTAAAATACAAATTTAAAGCGATTTGGGGAAATAAACTCTTCAGTTCAATTCATTCGGTGTACAAGTCGCTATTGTTCCGGTTATACCACGATTATACTTTGCGTCTCTCATATGACGTGTATGTACCTATATATATATATATATATATATATATATATATATATATATACAGTACATCTAATGTAAATCAGAGCGAAACACGTCCGAATAGAAACTACTAACTGACCAGGCAAACCGATGTTTTACAACAATTTGGATCGTACTGATCTTTACTGTGTTGAACTGTAGCGAAAAATTCTGGGCGAACCGATACGAAAACTGTTATTTCAAAGACCGAATTGCGCGGAATCGCAATGAAGCTTTCTCTTCGTGCCACGAATGCGTTCAATATTGCTCGAAAGGATTACGGAATTTAGGTCCGTCAATCGTACAAAAATCTGCTGCGGATCAAGTTTATATTATATTGTGATTACGATTTACGTACTGCCTTATTTTACTATAGCCTCTCGATTTAACAATTATGAGGTATACGATTGCCAATCGTACTTCGAGCCGTCTATGTATGTCTCTAATTACGACGACACTGCCATTGTGGTGTGTTTAACCTTTTGATAATTTGCGACTTATTATATCGGTGCGACTATACATATGTAATATAGATAAATAGCACTCCTAAGTGTAATCACATTGTAATTGAACTAATGTAAATATACAGCCACATACTTTTCTTGTAAGGCTAAGAGATTACTGTAATGTTTTTATGGAAAAAAATGGATATTTATACCCGTCGACATGTGAAAGAGTCAATAAAAATTACGATAATTGGTACTTTTGCATAATTTCGTTTAAAAAGATTTATAGTTATTTACGTAACATTTATATAAATTATTATCGTGACTCATATATTTAAACAAGAAGATATTATTTTATATATGTATATATATAAAATATTTTTATTATATTAATTATGTTTGTTTCATGATTCGATCAGCGGTTTTGGTTCATATTTTGCATTATTTTGTTTTCTCTTTATATACTTTTTTTTTTTTTTTTTTTTTTTTTTTTTTTTTTATTATACACAAAGTATATTTAGACTATATTTATTATATTATTATTTTCGGTACGCTATTAAACTATATCCTTCGTTGCTTACATATCAATCGAGAAAAAAAATACAAGAAATAAAACATTTTCGTCGGTTGTAACATCGAATGGTAACTGGACACACGCAAAACTAACTAGTAATACCGGCTACATTTGCACGTCTCAGGTAACTCTTCTCACAGGTGAGCGTTCGTTTCGTAATCACTAGATGACTACACATATTTTTTTACGAAACTTGATTGTAAAAAAATATATGCAGTAAATTAATTTTTCTTATATTTTTGCATTAAAAATAATTCCTCGAAAAATTATTAGTTTTTTATATAGTAAAGATATATTATTACATTTATTTATTTTTAAAAAAAATTAAATCGTATCTTCTCTTTTTTTATACTCTTTCTATCACACGTTTACAATAGAGTCTGCAAGAAATTTACCAAAATCAAAATCTTTTGTTGATTCGGACCTCTATCCTCTCGAGAAATATACGTCGTATACTAAGCATGAATGAAATCCTTGCACAAAATCCTTAGTCGTCGCCAAAGGATTACTTTTGCGGATCTTTATTGTTAAAACACGATATCTTCCTGCGCTCACGACCACATTCTCACGACGGAATTGTTCGAAAGTCGGTATACGTGCGACTGTCATACAATTCGAAACTTATCCAATCTGGGGCAGAAATAGTCTATTTAGTTATACGCAAGTAAGTATAGGTATAGTGCGTTTAATTGCGCGATTATTATGCTGTTATTGCACAGAATATGCGGAGCCCGTTTTCCCGAGAAATTTCCTTAAATGCACGCAACCGAGATTTTACTTACACGTGACGAGGGGTCTACGTGAAAGTCGCGACGTAGATCATGGTGAACCACGACAGTCATTATACAGTGATTATTGGCCTTCGAGTCGAATGGGAGGTGACTCAGGGTTATCATTTGTTTTTTTTTTTTTTTTGCCTTTTTTCTCCCCCTCTCTCTCTCACATAGATCTCTCACTCAATGCTGTTTCGATATTTCTGTCGAGTACCGGCTAAATTGTACGTATATCGATACTATGGATCAATCAACGTTTTCTTGAACTAATTCTTTTATAGGTGCAAGCATTTAATATTTTCAAACAACATATTATTAAGCTTTGTATTGAGTAACATTAGTCTTGTCTATGAAGGAAAATATTCTAAACTTTGATTGATAAGACGTGCAAGATTTCATGATGTCTAAGATATTATTGTTGGTGCATATGGAAAAATGATATACATAGTTATTTTTGATCTCCGAATAACGATCTCGTTGAGAGGCTTTATATATTTAAGCTTATCCCGGAATCCAAGTGGCAAATTGTCGACCCGACAGCAGCATAAATGTCAAACGAATCCTCACATAAAAATCGACTAAAACAAATATGCGACGGCGGTATCGTGAAATCCTTTCGGCCTACTTTCGCCTTCTCTTATCTAGGCCACGCGACCTATAAAAAAGAAAAGATAAATTCGTCGAATTTTTTCAACTACGACATCACAGTTAGATTTGCGCAACCGTTTTTTTTTCTAGTCACAGATAAGACGATACCATCATCTAAGAAAAACCGATAATTTCTGACAGGTGCGACCCACGATAAAAATAAAAGACATACATCGCAAAATATCGCATTTTTACGCTATGTACATGTTTTTATTTGTTGAAATTGAACGATATATCTGTACATTTTGTGCATTTTAGCATTCGCAAAATAATTATTGCAAATTGTAATTATTGTATATTTCCTAACTAATAGAGTGAAAAAAAAATGATTCATCGATACACATAAAAATGAACTTTGATTCTCACAATCAGTCAGTGTGAGATAAATTTTATATATATATATATATATATATATATATATATATGTATATATTTTGAGATAAAATATTCTAAAGCTACCACCTATGTTCACGTTTATTTGTGAACATATTGACATAAAATGCGTTTATCTTTACGTATTTTCTTCTTTTTACCTACAGTATCGAGAAGTCTAAAATTTTTACCGATTGCGGCTGCCAATCGTTAACGACAACTTACACAGATTTTAGATACTTTTATTGCGTTCTACTACATGATATTGCACTTTATGATGCAGTATCAAGTGTATTTCTCACTCTACGGTCTCTGGGCCAAGCTAACCTGATAAGTCCACGAATATACGTTCATAAATAGCGCGATGTAATGTGCTAACGCGCGCTATGTAGAACGAGCTTTATATTACGAGTATAAAAAGAAAATTCGCGCCGATGATGTACATACGTTCATAACAATCTGACGCAAACGTTCTGTTGAGTTAGTAATTCAATTATTTTCCAATAAACTTGAATACTTTCGAGAATATCTATTTGTCTTTATCGAACAAATTGATAAATTAATGCAATTCAAGTTAATTTGTCTCTTTCATAATGTAAACCTTTTTATTCACGGAACATGAATTATTATTATTTCTTCTTCGTGATAAATGATTAACACTTTTCGATCGATAATACATCTTTATGCAAAATTATAAAGTGAAAATATTGTCTTTAGCAATCTTTATAACAAGTTTTATGAGGTTTCTTACATTTTAGAGCTTGAATTTTATTTTTAGCTCTTGTTTGTGTACGAGAATAATAAATTAATAAATAATTAGAGTAATTTCAATACAATAATTTTCTTTTTCTATTGTGCTCCTAAATGTGAAAAGTAAACAATATAATTAATTAATTAATAATTAATTATATAATTATGTCTAGAAAAATGTTAATAAAACTCTAGACAATATGAAAAAAATTAAAAGAATATCCAGCATTCATTGTGTTTACTTTTTCTTATTTCTATTTACTTTGCATATATTTTTCTTTATAACTCTTACAAGTTAAAAACAAAATCAACACTTTTAGTATCAATTTAAATATTAAGATATGTTCTAAATTAATTAATTATGAAATTTGCATTTTTTATCTTTTAATTCGTTAGTAAACAATACTGACATTATCGACTTCCGTAGGTGTGGCTTATTGTTAGTAAAGCTAGGCGATGTTAAAAATAGAGAACGCACTTGTGTTGCGACAGATGCAACGATAGACTCTAAGCAATTGTTAGATATTATTTAACCGAAGATCTATACACGCGCTCATAAAGTGTTACTTACGACCGTAGTATTTAGTATCATATCACGCACACACGCATAGCGTGCGCGAATATTCACGAAGCTTGGATCAATATTGAGCTAATCGATAACTAATATCGACCGATAGCTATAAATACTTAAATCAAGTGAATTTATCGTCGCACAAGTGATAAAGAACAATATGCACAAGCGTACGTTTTGGAAAACATCGTGTTATCAGTTAAAGTTCAACCACTATTAAAACATATTTTTTTTTAATTATTTTAAACTTATGTTTTATCATTTAATTCGAACGCGTAATTTGAGCAATAAAAAACATCACGGAATGCAATACATTGTTATATCGCGGTAATAAAAATAATAAGTTATCACACGCTATACAGCAATATAATAGCTTGAAGAAATTTTTAGAGCTCGCTGATAATAATAGCAATAAATAAATAAATAAATGTGACTCACAAAGTTCATAGTTAGAACTGAACATATCTTCGATATGTAACATTGCAAATTTTGTTGACCTTACATTTCTTTTCACGAAAGAACGCATTCAATTGTGACAAGGTAACGGCATTGATATCATAAATTCTTTACAATATCGCTATGTCAAAGTACGGGAACGAACGACTGATAGCATCTGAAAAATTTTATCTCACACAGTATTTTATTTCCGAATTAACCGATTTCTATTTGCGATTCTATCTTTATCGTATCAGTGCTAAAAATAAAGAAATGACACGTGTGTTACATATATCTTGTCTTTTTTTTAACTGAGGAATTAAACTTGAAGACTCATGACTACTTATACCTTGCACATTTTATTATAAATTTTCTGTCAATAATTTAATATACAAAAATTAAATTATTAAATTGTTAAAGATTTAAAAAAAATAGAGATTTCTTTTTATTATTTCACTAGCTGAAAATTAATAGTCTCCAAATGCGAACGTGTAATATTATTATTGTCTATAAGCTTCACATTAATGTGTACCTAGATAAAAATTAATGGTTATGTTGTCTTATTTTTAGCTTGTGTTTCTTATTTTTTAGCGAGTTTCTTATTTTAAAGATCGATCAGATAAATCACTTTTATCATATTAATACAAACTTATATAAATATTGCGAATTTAAAACATCTCACTGATTAATTGAACGAACTAAAAAACATACGACATTGTAAGATATATTTTGAGAATAGATTATTTTTTTATTTACTGTTTCTTTGTTATTTCATACATGATATAGTGACATCTGAATATTTTTTTCATTTACTTTTTATATTATTGTTTGGTATATTAATTTATATAATAAATTCTGTCTAGTCTATCTTTAGATATATTTGAATAATCATTGATGAATATGGCAGATATTTTACGAAATATTGATCGATATATTCATGATTAAAACCGGCATAAAATAGTAATAATACTTTAATATGAGACATTTTTTTTGTTGACCAAAAAAAAAGACTCCAAAAATTGCAATTGATAATAAGCCTGCACATGCACTTACATCAAATTAATTCAACATTTTTAAGACACATTTTAAGACACTATATATAAAATTATGCTTGTGTGTAATTATTATTGTAATTATTAAGTAATAATGTTTAATAATTCGTACACGTCATTATAACACAATACATAATACTAAAACTGACAATGAGTCACAATATGATTAATAGAGCTTCGTAACCAAGCGAGTCCGACATTTACATAAATCGCCCAATATTTCGATGAGCGCTTTGTTCTCTCGTCATGCTAATTACATACGCATTACACACGAGATTGTTATCTCTGCCGCACAAGAAAATCCAGTAACGAATTTTATAACAATGTGAGACACATATATTTATATATACAACAATTTCCGATACGTAGCACGCGCAATTTCGCAAGAATAATAATGAGATTCCTATAGACAACGGAGAAAAAATACCGAGCATGAGACTTATTCTATTTTGAACTGTGAAGAATGGCATATATGTTAATACACACCATCCAAGCGTAATTAATGACGATAGTCCCTGTGACCTCAGCTGCTATCGATTCCGTAAACATCGCTTAACGATCAAGCCGCGAAGACCACATGGTGGAAAAAATACATAGCTACCTTATATACAAGACGATATTCTGAGATAAAGAAGCGATTGAACGATACGAGAAGTTACTACAAATATTATATCGCGATATCAACGAAGATCGGGCGGTAAAAGCAAAATATTGAAAGTTTTTTCGAACTTACGTTTTCTCTGTATTTAAATTATAGAAATAAAATGTAAAAATAATGTCCGAATCCCCGAACCTTCCAACGATATTGATAGCGCGCGGTATATCTGACAGGTGCATGTTTGATGGGCGATCAGATGTGTGTGGGCAGGATAATATATAACACATCGCGCAAGGGAGAGAATACTGTATGCGAGCATTGCGTAATGCGAAAATGTCTGGTGTTTGGATTAGCATAAGACAACAGTAAATGCAGAGTTGAAGCGCGCGGTCCAACGAGCGTAAGTCGATCCGCGACAAGGAAACCGCGAAATGTAAGCCCGACGAGAAACTTTGAGATATATATATATATATATATATATTTGGATTAAATTCTCGTCCACGTATCGTCAAAGTTTGTTCAAGAGAATCTGCAGACAGACATTATGTTATAGAACTCGCACTTTGGTCCGTCAATACTGGCGTCATCTCCGAGAAAAGGAGAAAAAAAATACTTTTTTATTGTCTTATGTGAATAATACTAACTTTGCGTATAATAAAACAATATTTTTTTTCTTCTACTTTTATATATATATATATATATATATATATATATATGACGCAAAAATAATCAATTTACAGCTGTTAAATGTACTATATTTTTCATTTCAATTTATGTATAATAACATGCGTTTCCATTGCATTCAAAAGGATACGCGAGAAAAAAGCGATAATGCATAAAAAAAGGAAAACAATGAAATAATAGACTAATCGCACCTCAACGTCGTTCGTCCGTTTATTTTGTTTTCCGATAAGTTATGTAATCTTCGTGAATCATTAGTTTGCTGATATGCAATCGCTAGTACGTCAATACATTTTTACTGCGCAGATGTATATATATATATATATATATATATATATATATATATATATATATATATATGTATAAATATATATCTAGCAGCTTTAATAACCAAAATTAGGCAGTGAGTGTTGCTACGCGTTGTCCGAAATCGCCCATAGCGGCGGATGGTACCAAAAAAACCGTGATGACTCATCGCGGACGCGTATCGCTCACCAAGATGCATCACACGAAATGTGAGATGCTCGTTAGTCTCGTTCCAGGTGGCTCGTTACCGCCGGTAGCTCTGTGTCAAGTATCACATAAGTTAGCCTCGACGCGCGTGACACTCGCGTAATGCCGCATGAAGGAGGGAAAAATTATGAAAGGCTAGAGGAAGAGGGGAAAAAAAAGGTGCCGGTGGCTGTCAAGAACGAAATGTCGATCACGTGCCGTTACACGACGTTCCGATGTATTTCCCCAGCGTATCAGTCTCTTGGACAAAATTCAGAATTCACGACTTTAAATCACTCCTCTCCGCTATAATCTCATTGATCTCACCGTGTTAACAATTTTTCGAACTGTCAAAGCGGATCGATCCATCGACCATTTTTCAACGAGAGAGATTCACATCCAAAGATGTCTTTCATTCTTTACTATTATTTCATTTATTTCAATTTAGCAAGTTCTGCGCGGGTAAACAAGTCAATGTGAGAAGCTTAGAAAAATCAATTTAGCGATGCATGCTTCGTGTCGTTTATGCCTAGACAAAAATAAAAATATTAATTCATCAGAGTAGCCTTATTAGGAATAGCAAAACGAGTAGCGACATATAATTGAAAATATCGATGCACGTGGAATTATAGATAATGCGTTTGACGTATATCCCATTCTTAATTCCTCGTACTGTCATCATTACATGCCACGTATAATATTTATGCAATGCTTTATGCGCAATAATTTATATATAGCGAGATAATTGCGCGTCTCTAATGCACGATAAAATGTACGAAACGTTAAACCCCGGACGGCTTTACTTGTAACGGGAAGATTTGACTAGAAATTACCACGTGTACGAGCACAACGAGCACACGTAACTCGCAGACGAGAAGATTATGCTAATTCAGTGGCAGTGATTTGCCAGAGTGTGTGGTGACATTTGGATTTGCAGATGGCTAAACGCGACTCGGAGAAATGAAAATTCAGACAAAGTCGGCTAAATGCAACCTACGGTCGACTAATACCATGACTTAATTCTTTCGTGTGAATGTTTAGCGGAGAACGTGTAACCATATATTTTTTAAATATTATATTTTATATTATACATATATGCTGTTGTTTGTGCATAGTTTTAATTATTTAACCGAAAATCGCGGAGAGAAAGAGAGAAAGAGAGAGAGAGAGAGAGAGAGAGAGAGAGAAGCATTAATTTGACGAATAAATTTGACTACAATTTAAATATTATTGTCGGCGCGACAAATTGATATTCAAGAATTAAGAGTCTAGAGATCTCGTGCGACGCATCGTATCAAAGCTCGTAATCGTATTGCTCGAGATAAATTAAAGACAAAGTCTTTATAAAACAGAATAAAAGAAGATAAATGTATTATATTCAGCGACAAAGACGTCTTACATAATTTTTATGCAGTAGAAAATTAATTGAAATAAAAAAGGAATCATGAAAGTTCTATGAGAGTTGCAAGAAAAGAAGTAATAAAAAATCTGTGCGCGAGTGAAAAAGCAAAACACATCCGACAGCGAAGATGTTAAATATGTGAATTTTACTTTTTTTACCGGCTGCCATGATCGAGAGCATTGCCATATATAAACGTGTTACGATTGAAAACTTAATGGAGATCACGTGAAACGTTTTCATATATCACTCGTTTAATATTTGAAGAGGAATGACCAGGTCGCAGCGGCAACTACAACGACAGACATATATCGAGCCATTCAGTTGTATAATTCTTGACATAACACATTTGTTTTCGTACTGCGAATAATGGATATATCTACGCCCCATTATTAGTGGGAAAATGTTTAATGTTTATTTATGCATTTTATTTCCGGGATACTCCAAAGTCTGCGAAAACATAGTTTATTTCTCACATGCATAATCTTTTCTTTATGCATTCCAAAACATGCGTGCACACGACCTAATAATTTTCCTTAGTCTCGACCGTGATATTAGATCAGCGAGATGACATCATAATAAGTGAACAACAATGACATAAGAGTCGCAAAAATGAAGATGTGCGTTTATCGTCAAGGTCTATTTGATGGGAAATGTAAGCATTTTCAATCAACGTCCTTCTAAAGATGAGAGAAAACTCGAGGCAACAAAATTATGATTAATCAGTCTTTTCAAGAATATCAATTGAGATATTAAAATATGCGAATAAATATATCAAAATAATATTATATATGTCGTAGGCAAATGGTTATTTTAGGAAAATAGCTTTCGATCAGGTAAATGCTATCTGGCTGATCAAATGGCTTTCATTCGTTTATTTGTGTTCAAATACTATTTTCCTTGACAAATGTCATTTGTCTGAACACTATTTAAGAAAATAGAAATAAAGATTATTTTGTAAAGCAAAAATAGTGGAAAGATTCGAGTATTTCGGTTTAATAGGATTATTAAGATAATTAACTGAAATATACTGAAAACCAATCAAGAATTTGCAAATTTATTAGAAACATGCTATAGATATTATTATCAATTATGTGAGCTTATATGGGGTGAAAATGATATACATGAGCCTAATTAATCCACTCGCTAATAAAGTATTTATTGTGTTGTGTTCTTAAACATAGATATTTTAAGAAATGTCAAAATTCTATATTTTTCAAGGGCATTATTTTTTCTAATCAGATAATTGGTGAAACAAAAAATCCTAATTTTTAAAAAAAGCATAAAGAGAAAATTTAGTTATTTTCCTAAAATAACCATTTGCCTACGACATGTATATATATTATTTATAATGAGAGTTGTGGATTCTTATATTAATTATGTCCCTCCTTTCTTATATTTCATTGTGTTTCAGGCTTTTTCTTTACAAAAGAACGGTGACCTCAATAATGAATTCTAAGAATAACGGCAGATAAAATCGTATCAAGATACGGTACATTATTTCGATTTTAATTGTGAAATTGTAACAGGAAGAACAGTTGTTTGTGCTTATCGTGCGGATGATGACATGCATGCATGATGACACAAGGAATAGTGACGCGTACATCAATATATCGCATTGATATTTTTAGTCGACGTCATCACGACAAACGTTCGTAACCGGGTTACTGGTAGAATTACCGGCGCGGGACGGATATTAAAAGTGGTACCGGGCGCGCAAATCAATTTCATTGTATATTCCAAGTTTGACGTTTGTCCGACATTCATCTACACGTGACCGACGTAAAGGAATACACAGTTGTAAGATCGCTGACAACGTCTTTCGCGGAAAACTGACGCAATAGGATTTTTTCACGAGTTTTCTCACTCTTCTCCGTAACGTTTTTCGACAAAGGTGACATCCTTTCATCATCGTGACTGGTTGACTTCCTTATCGGTGCGAGCATCACTTGCGTGATTCACGTTAATCATTACCTCTCGAACGTAGATGCGCACGTTGAAATTTTATCGAGAAAACTATACAATTTACGCGTCACGTATCTGTTCATTTCTCTATAGAAGCGAAAATACACACCTGTTCCCACCGATACCATCGTCACGAAGATCGATGACTCTTCGCCTGTGCGTATTTATATCTTTTAATATTTTTGCGTACAGTATATGCGAAACTTTTGTTAAAGTTATTATAATTATTCCCAAGCTTCTCTGTATATATATCTCTTTCTATTATTTCTGTACGAAATGCCACAAGAGAGAAAAGCAAATGTTCATAATTCTGGCAAGTTTATAAAGTTATAAATATCCGTTGTCTTCTGGTCCCTCTGCCATTTTACATGCAAACTGCATAAAGGTACATTCTGATAAGTTGGAATGTGACTCTAAAATGTGCGACTACAGCCGACAAATTTTTTTCAATCTCACGATATACTGTAAGAAATATATAATGATACTCTGTATGGTTCGAGAAGCTGGCACATATGTAAATGCCGAATGAAGGCTTACAGAAAAGTCGAAGACTCGGAGGAAGGTTCCAGATGAAGCCTCGCATATTCGATATCTTGAAAAAATTAAGCCGCGTTTTTCAAAAAAAAAAAAAAAAAAAAAAAGAAAAAAAAAGGAAAAAGGTGAGTTCAAAGAGTGCAAAAGCACATCGTAATCATATTGCGTGAAATGACGAAAGGATTTTGACGATGATCTTGCGATAATTATGCGACCAAGTGACCTTAACACTTTACGCCGAGCTTGTGTTTTATAATCGCAACGCATTTAAATGATCGAGAAAAACTGGGTGACATTTTGTTATACAATCAGGTATTATGCTGGCGCAAGTGTTTTTATTGTTTCATAATTGATTTGTCAACTATCAACATGCAACATGGACTTTTGTATGACATTTGGACTCATATAAATAAGTCATTATCACATCGCGGATCTTGTTTTTCAGTCTCAAAAAAAAAGAGCTGTGTTTTAAAAATCTAAATGTTAAAAACATATATACGTCAATCTCGCGTTACATTGCGGAAAGAAAAACACAATACCGTTAACTATATAATATTTCAATTCATATTAATTACTACACTTAAAAAGAGTAACCAGAAACTATCATTAATCAGAGTTGGCTAATCGACGTCGACGTAAAGAACATCAATTTTCATGACAATGAAGAGTTATGTATATACGATCACGATCGCAAGTATCACGACGCGTATCGCTGTCCCGCGGGGGACGAGAGCGGGGCCGCGAGTTAGGGGACCACGTTGTACTTGGCACTGGGAGGCGAGAGGATTTCAAGCTCTTCAGTGGCGCGCACCAGAGAGCGAGCAGGAACGGGCCGTCCCACGACGAGGTGCGTCCGTGGTGGGGTGTCAGCCGTGGCTTATCTGGCGACTTTATGTATATTACGATACCCGAGGTAGGAATACGAGCAGTTCCCTGCTGGCTAACCGGTCGGAGAAGTCGGCAAAGCCGAGTCGACCGCGCGGCGTGCCACATCAAGTGCATCAGCGAGAGTCACGTGTGCTGACGAGAGAGAAAAAAAGCGTTTCTCTTTTTTTTTCCCCCCTCTCGTTTTGTAAGCAAAATAAATTTCATCTCGCGCGCGACTAGTATTCGGCTTACATGCACGCGTAAGAGACGCGTGAAAGTCACGTAGTGCACGAGCAGTTCGGCAACCTGGTCGAACGGATCGTACCTATACCGATCAACCATCACGTCGATCCAGGATGATCGTCCTCGCGTGGTGCCTATTTGTTATCGTCTCGTTTCTCGTGGCGAAAAACCAGGCCTTCCTCAACGCGCCGATACCAGGTACGTTCTAGTAGTAAAGTTTCACGCCGATGAACATGGTGCGATTTATCTCGTTACGATGAGTATCTTGTCGGTGGAACAAAGGCGAGATCTCGTGATTGATCATGCAAGTTTTTCTCCCGCCGGGAGAGCTTTTACGTTGCTTTCAATGAACTATTACTTGTGTAGGGAATTTATCGCGCGTTAAGGGATAAGAATTGTGTGATGAAATGATAAATATCTACCTACCGTTTTTGATTTTTTAGCGACAAAAAGCAGCCTTGTGCAAGATCTCAGAGCATTTTGGGCATTGTTTTATTTTAGGTATCGACGCTTGCATATACGTGATTTACATATCAATTGTCATTATATTTTGATTGAAATAAATGACTTTGCGCGAAGAGAGCTACAAATTGCTCCTAACTAATCGTATAAATAATATTGAAGTATTTTATTTTAAAACAAGATAATAAAAATACCATCAATGAATAATTTTTATTAAATTTATATGAAACTCATAAATCGATAATGACATTTTTAATAATGAAAATAGAGATTTTATTTTCTATCCGTTTTTCTATTAAATTGTTTAAATGCCAAAAAATTAACATATAAAATGATTAATTTTAAACACAGAGTTAACGAATAAATATAAACTATATTAAAATATAATAAATATATAGAGATGAAATATTAATCGCGACAGAAATTACGTTTCGAATCCAATAGACCTTGCTTAAACTATTTAGTGTTAAATCTGTCATTTCCGTTTGGAGATGCTTCGAATATTGCGCTTGGATCGCGATCATGCTATATTACCAGAATAGGAAGAAATGACCTCTGTAACCCGTATGCGCTAAAAAAACGCTGTAAAGATAACAAAGAAAAAGGGATAGGCGCCATGGAAGATTTTATAAACACGCTTGAGGAAGAGAGTCTAGTGTATTGGACCGCGTTTCGATCGATCCAACTCCGAATATAGATAACGTTGCATTATTTAAAGCACGGTATAATCCATACGATTATGAGATTCCGACGATTTGATTAGACTGTTCTGTTTGCGGGCTTTTGAATATTAATTAACCTAATCCGTATCAGGTCAGACTTCGATTCACAGTCAATTGTCAGCCAAGCATAATAACTTTAAATAAACTTTAAATAAACTCTATGTCGAGAAACATAGACAAATTTTGTGTTTTAGATATATTTGATTTTCGAAGAATATTATCTCAAATCACATGACATTACGCGATAATTACATGACGCATGCACCGATCTAATAATAAAAAAAAAATCATTAAGTTTTAAAATTAAGAAACCTGAAAACATTTCAATATTAAATTTATATAAAATTCTTTTATCGGTATTAATTAAAGACTCCTGATTAGTCAAATACTATGTAAAATAAATATATAAACACTTGCTTCCAACTTGGTGTACTGTGTATATTATAATAAAAACAAGTATATTTTTAACAATCTTAACATTTCCTTTCAAAATTTTTATAAAGTTTTAAATACACACTTGGCATCATCAAGCACAATAATATTCAATGAAAAAGAAATCTCTCTGAAAAAAAAAGTGCATAATGTCATGTTTCATATTTTTGTAAATCAATGTCTCAGCTAATACTCAATTGATGCAGCGAGAGCCCCGCTTTCACGTGACATCGTTATCGGAACAGCTTGTATCGAGTACGCGAAGATCGTATAAACGCGACAGGAAGTACTAATTGTACGAATGGTTTATGAAAGAATTCGCATCAAAGAGCGTGACGCTTGCGGTTAATTCCGAGATTGCACTGTGTTCTATCGCGTGTGCATTTTGCATACTACATCTGTGAATGACAGATTTATCTCGCGCGCCCGCGCGCTCTCGTAATCGACCAGAATTTCGCTTGAACTGTCGTCACTGAAGTGAGACGGACTTGATCTATTTTCAACGTAGGAAACTGATTGACTGATCGATATACGAAAGTTTCGATCATTCCCCCCGCACGTTTAACCCCAACTTTTATATTCTCCCCCCTCTCATTCGTGGGTTTTTTTGTACGAAAAATACGTTATATAACTGATAAGTAAGCTATAAAGCGATTAACAAGACACTTGACCTTGCTTCCTTACTTTACATCTTTTTTATCTGGCCAATATATTTATAATCAATGATATCACGTAAGCGAAATATGAAACTTGAATTAATCTTCTAATTATAGATATGTAAATATTATTAGACTGTTCTTTCGAGTCATTTGCCTGACTAGAATAATATTTGAAAGTAACACTCGAAACAAGTATAAAATGAAGATTCGAAGAAATTTATTCAATAATCTTTGCGGTCTCATTTCATGAAAACTAAATTCTTCTTCGCGGAAATTTAATTCTGAGCGAAGTGTCAAGAAGCCACGCGCCGCGACGTTGTTTTATTAACGAGAGTACATCGTAATAATTCAGTGGCGTCTGAGCAATGTCGATGCAGCAGCTTTTTCCATATCTAGCTATTGAATAATCCAGACACAAGTACCTATAACCCGAAGAAGAATGCGATTATTTCTTCCGCGACACAATTTTTACGAGAAAATTTTATCCCAGTAAAAATTCTCAAGCACACTAGAAAATTACAATTTATTATTAACGCTAAAATAGATTAGAAATGTGTCGATAACTATTTACGTTTCAATGAATAATTATATTTATTAATTACGCTTATAATTATTACGTTATCTTGTTATTCATTGCTAAATGGAAATTATGCAATGATGTATAGTAAAGCGCAGGCAAACTTTTCACACTAAAATGCTTCATTATTTTAAATACATTGGAATCTTTTATCAAAATTATCCTTTAAATTTCTACCCAATCGGTCAAATAACTCGTCTAGACGCCAGTTAACGGATGTACAAACATATCAAACGTATAATGTGCTCGCGTTGCTAAATATAGAAATGTACAAGAGCAACTGGAAACCATTATATCTTTAACCTCGAATATATCCTGTGGATCCTTAGCATACAATTACAATGATGAACTCTTCTTACATTAAAATATACTTGGAGATATGAATCTTCTCACTATTCTTTTTCCCGAGATAAAAATTAATTCTGAACTTATCGAGAAATTTATTTTAAAAAAGTTACAAATTTATTATTAAAGTTAACTTTATGATAATATCGCGAATTAACAAATAAAAAATGGATCATCAAACGAAATTCTCTCTCATGAATTTTTTTACGCCAATCATATAACGGGACTTTTTTTCATATTGAAAAATTAGCACAAAGTAGAATTTATTATTTATATACATTTTCCATTATATGCATTAGAGGCCAGATTATTTGGAGAGCCCAAAAGCTTCGAGATATCCTGATTTATATAATAAAATATCCGCTAAAGTTATGTATGTCACACGAAAGACGTCAGAATCTTATACACACTTGACTTTGAAATATAGCGAGAAGCTCCGCTTTTGATCTATATCTAGACGAGGGAGAGAGAGAGAGAAAGAAAGAGAGAGAGAGAGAGAGAGAGAGAAGAGAGAGAAGAACAGAGTCCGATACTCTTTCTTCTTCGGAGGAGAAGGCAACACTTGCCTGTACGTGTTCACCGACAATAGATTCTATATAGATGTCCTCTTAAACCAACTAACAATACTTCCGATAATAATACACGGTGATCACGGAACTTGGAGCGATGCCATGAGAACACGCTGGACTTGGTCACAAAGTACAATTACACGGAGTACGAAAACTTTGCGATCGGATAAAGTTCCGGATAATTCGCAATTCTTCGAGTACAATCGCGTTCTTCGAGTACAATTAGGCGCGTTTCTACGTATATTTTAGGAAATTACGCGATCAAATTGTTAAGTAGAAACAGCATCCGAGTAACTTTTCACTGGCTATACCGCAGAGATTTTTTCCTGTTTACGAAGATAATCCGGAGGGAGGAGGAATCACCCGTGTGTCTAATTTTATTTCTATCAATAAAGCATAAAAAATAACATAAAAAATATAAAATAAAAAATTCTATACTTATTCCTTTCTCGAATTAATTTCTCCCGTTGTATTTTCAAACATCGATAACATCTCAGCATATTTATTGATTGTATCTCAGAGAGCCCTCGAATTTTAAATTTGAAACAATAATATCGTTATTCGATATGAATCGATTAATCTTCAATGTGTATTGTTAGTTAATTTATCGGTAAGTACTCGACTTTAGATAGACTCATTTTTTAAATCTTTTCTGTGAGAAGATGTGTTTGAAAACGAAACAACGAACAAAGCGCGTCGATGCGAACGAGATGAAATTAAAAGGAAGCGAACTTGAATAAGGGAACTCGAAGGTCGCGATTCCCGAAGGTCGCTCTGTGGAAGAAATCGGTGGGACTCCAAATATCGCGTTTTGATGCCGCGAGCACAATCGGCTCGTTTTCTGCCGTATCTCGACGATTGCGTCACTTGTTTACCATTGCCGGCTTATTTAATTACCTATCAACAATTGCGCGGGCGTATCATCTGTAATCGTATCTCTTCCCTTTTCTTACCCGTCTCGCGAATGTATTATAGTATATTATATTGATACATATCAATAGTTGCACAAATGGCCGATTGTTAAAGTCAATCTCAATTACACAGCGATTGTAAAAATATTAATAGTATATTTCACATTTTGTCAATAGTTGCACAAATGGCCTCAATTAAAAATGATTATTAGCACTAATCTTAATTATTCAATGCTTACATAAAAGCACCGATTATAATTGTTGATAGAGCAAACAATATTATCAGGATACCATCAAAACTAAGATAGCTTCGAGAATTGCATAAAATCACCGCACGTGTATAATTAATTCATGACCAATTAACGTTATTTACTCAGTGTTTAATAAAATACTTGATTACGGTTGAAATATTTCCATAAGAATTAATTTATTTAATTTCATGAGATTATTAATTAATTAATTAATAACTTAATAAAATATCATCTTAATTAATTAACAATTAATTAAAAATTGAGATAATATTTTCAACGCAATGTGTATAATGACAAAAAATATTATTCAATCAAATTTGATCTCGCTTCTCGATTGTTACAGATCGAAATATTTTGAGAGAATGTTTTGAGACCGCTAATAATATATTTCAAACGAAAATGCAACTCTCTTTGCGACAATATCATCGCTAACTTAAACAAACAAATTATGACAGACATGCATAAAATAAAATTAATTTGACTCACCAGTTCGCTGAGAAATAAAGAAGAAGAGACACGTTGAAGAAAAGTCACTCGCTGCTTCATCGGTGATAGCTTTCACATGATAATCCTCTACGTCACCAAGAGCACACTTATACAAATTAACCGAAACAATTCGGTATAATTACAGCCGCGTATTCCAATTGAAGTGATAATACAATCGCGTCCGATACTTCGAATGATACTTTTATTTTGACACGTTTGCTTTTAACTGGCAAACATGCGTAAATAATACGATTTCGGACAAATAAATAATAATTAGCATTTTTTTTTTTTTGCAAACGCGCGATACTTTAATCGGCACTCCCGATATTTGCGCGCGATTTCACGTGAAAGATTCGGGTGCGAAGCGATTTTCGCCGACGACCGAATCGTTATCGCGACACAAATCACGTGGCATCCATGCGTGTATAGCTATAATTACATTATTGAATACATGTATGTGTATTATCAAAACATATGTGAGAAATAATGCAATAATAAGTTTCACTTCATTAATCTTGTTGTTAGAGTGCTGTATAACTTTGTCCGACATATTGTATCCGTTTAATATAAATATAAAAATAATCTTATCGTTTCTAAGAAACTTTTAGTATTTTTAAATTATTATCTATAAAGAAAATTAAGCAAAATATTGTTTCGTTACTCTATCGTCGATTAGATATTCAAAATATAAAAAAGCTGTTAATGAAATCTATAGAAAATATTGTATGGTTTTTTATTTACAAAGATCGCAGATATCTTGATGGAAAAAAAAAAAACATAAAAGATAAGAAATAGACAATATAAATAATATGGTTTGATTTGGATATAAAGTATTTTTAAAAATCAATTTTTTTGTCTTGCATTCGTACAAACAAAGTTTATGCAGCAATCAATATTATATATACAATAAATAAATTTGTTTTGAGGTGTGAAAACCAGCTTCAAAAAACTTTGAAAAATCTTGGGGACAAATCAACGCTCTCTACTGTATTCTCACTATTTTATAATTAAAATTCATAATGTTTTGAAGCTGGATTTACATCACTATGAGAACAAACGGCTGAAACGATAAATAGATAATAACTTTAAATAGCGTACATGCCGCTGTTCGATGGCGGATGCATGGCGATAGATGAACGAAAGTGTATACAACTTCTACGTATCGCGTCGGGCTATAGTTTCGTGAATTATTGATCTATCAACTCAACTTGAATATACGTGATCATTAAAATGTCTCACGTTGAACCTCACTTGAGGTACACATGTGTATCTTTCTACTTTCCGATAACGTGCGCGTGTGGATGCATAAGGAGTATCTCATCGCGTGATGCGTTCTTTACAAGAAATGAAGAAAGATATGAGAGATACTCGATTTTTACGATAATCGACTCTTATGATATTTATTACTCTGTCATCTGACTCACATATTTAATTGCGAATCTTGTAATCTTGTAACGAGCACTGCAAAAAATTTTAATTAATTTAATTTAAATCAAATATTGCGCAAAAGAGAGGATAGCCTATAGTGAATTTAAAATAAAGAAAGAGTACAAGTAATATTATAAAAAAGTAGTCTTCACAATTTTATTATTATTTATTTTTGTATGCATATCTTGCAATTAATAAAATTCGTATAAATCTATAAAACTCGTGAACTCTTTCCCCTGCTCGCACTCTTGATTTTTATATATAATCTTCAAAATTTTTCTGCAAAATTTCACAAAGTATTATATTATTCGTCGCTATACCGTGTCAGCGATTTATCTTGATTTTGTTGCTGACCGGAGTTTTGCAAATATTTCGATCAACTCGGTGTCTCCATAACCACGATGTATTTCAGCTGTTTTCACGCGTGTCAGGCAAAACTTTACAAACAACGTCTGCGCGAGACAGAAGAAGTCATTTTCACAAGCAAATGCTTGAACGCGAAGACTTTAAAGAGACCTTCCATCTTTTAAAGTTCAAAAGTTTATGCGAAAGAGAAAAGTTTAGCAACATAAAGCCACGCGCGTAAAGTAAATAATATGTAATGCTTTTTAACAATATTAAATAAATATATATAAATATATATAATATTGGTGACATATACTATATAACAACGCGCTCAACTTTTTAAATTTTTATGCAATTATCTAGTATATAATAGATAGTTATATATTTTAAAAATATTCCTAACAAAACATGTATATATATATATATAAAACATGTGTGTGTAGTTATACTATAATTAAAATAACAGACATAAAGAAATTTAATTATTTTTTAAGCACCTTAGGAAATTTAAAAGTGTTGTAGTCAGTGTTTCGGTTGCATTATTTTCTCGAATCGCGACGCATTTCGAATTACGAACGACAAATTGACATGCAAAGACAAAGCCTATCAGACGACAATGCTTATAAGTACTAAGAGACAGATCAAGTTCCTCTCACGTGAATAAACTGTGCGTCACGTGATCAAGTGTGCGTGTGCCGAGAATAGCATCGTGACGTTATAATATATGTAAAGCGCAACCTTGTGAGCTTCGCCGGTCATTGGTCATAAGCGAAAAATTAACATTTTAGGCGTAGTCAATTATACACGTTCGAACACTTGGACCGATTGCTGAAACGTGACTGGCGATCGTGTCTAAGAGCCGTTACGTAAACGCTAACATACGTCTGTCGCATAATATATCGTAACGACATTAATATTAACTGTTTCCCATACGTGTGTACGATGGGACGCAGGACGCATTGATGACTCTAAAATGCGAAATAAAAATGATTACGAAAAAAATTTCCATCAAAGGGCGTATAATTCAAGTCAAGCGATAGATGTAAAATTCTGTGCGATTTTGGTGTCACGCGTACGGTTAACATAAGTACAAACCTACGTTATGATAGTGAGATGAGATACGAGAGAAGATGATTCTGAATTCTCGCTTTATTTGCGATTCAACACGGAGGCACTTGCGCCGCATTCCTTTGCCTTCGAGTGTCGCTACGTGAATGATAAGACGACAGCGCGTCGCACGTCCCGTGTGAATGACAAGACGACCGCGCCGACGCGCGACATGTAAACAATAGCGTCCTACGTCGTCGCAAAAAGCGACCGGCGGATTTCACACAGCATTGTTATTATATATGGTGATATTGCCGTGCGTACGACGTTTTATTATCGTGTATATATACGGTGAGATGTTATCGTTGAGATACATCGCAAGAAAGCGATAAAATTCAGAATCGTCCCCTCTCGTATCTCATTTTATTATGACAGGTTTGTACTTATATGTCAGCTGCACGCGTCGTATAAAAATCGCGAAAAGTTTTCATCTCTCGCGACTTAAATTACCTATTCTTACGGTGGAAATCCCTCCCGTAATCGTTTTTGTTTAACGTATACACATGACTCGCGAAACGTGGATGCTGCGACTCCGACCACGAGGCCGGATCTCTAGCTAGCAAGAAATAATGGACATTTCTCATACACAGTGTCACGGCGCGACTACACGGCGACTCTTTCCGTCTTTCTTCGTTTCTCTTGTCTTCATTCTTTCCCCGTCTTTCTGCCTCGTGTGACTTTGTCTTTAATTACATACAACCTTCAATGGACACGATGGATCAACAAACGGAAAACGTATTTACAAAAGAATCATTCTGATGAGTAACACGTAAATTGAATATTTCCTGCGCCTTCGAAAATACATATTTATTAATTTGTATGAATGTAAAAAATAAAATTGATCGAGAACCGATAATCTATATCTCTAATTTATGAAATTAATTTATTAATCGCGTAAGAAATATATATTTATTGTAATTATATTTTTCATCCCTTTCGGTCATAAACATTTTATTTACATAAGTTTGATATGCCAATTCGAAAAAAGACATATCTCGTCTATCGAAATGATAATAAACATATTCCAACCTGCTGCAATATATTCATAACATATTAGTAAATTATAGTGTATTAGCAAATTATACCGCATTAACGTATTAAACCGGATTTGCATTTAACGCAAAGCAACTTTAAGCGCGGATTGTAACGTGTTCTTACACGTAAGTAACTCTGACCATAAAGCCGAAGCCAAATCTGGTCAGGCAACGGTGATGCTAAGTAGTAGGTAATCGTGTCAGGGTAGAGAGTTTCTGGTAGAACTGAAAGACATCGGCCACACCTCGCTTTAAGAAAATGTAGTAACAATATCGGCGTTTTTTTTTTTTAAAGATAAACCCGTGCTTCGATCGATTTTATGTCTTGCTACTTTGTAACTGTCTAACAATGAGCTGAAAATAGCACAGAGCAGTGAAAATATATAAAATATTCATCAATTCGATAAAAAAAGAAGCAAAAAAGAATATATTGTATTTTTTATTAAGAGCAGATTGACGCAATAATATTTTTTAACCGTCGCTAATCGTATAGAACTTTTGTAGTTGTACTAAATTATTTTCTTATATCTATTGATTATTTTTTTTTCTTCGTATAAAAACGAATGCTTTTATCTATGTTTTATATTACACACATAAAACATAGATAAAATTTTAAAGGCCGTAACGCGTTCTTCGACTTTTATGAACTCGTGAAACTTTTCGTGAGACTGTTCATAATTGAAAATACTTTCCGATAATACTTAATACTGATATATAACTCCATAAGAATAAATTTAACTTCACGAGCAAAGTTAACTATTGATACCTCAATAGGCAAAAATAGCTTTCCAACATGCTAGTCATACTAATCTCGTTAAAAAGGAACCATTTGTAAAAATTGCTCCGTGATTATATAAAAATTTTTATTTATAATTTCGTCAACATTACGTTCGTTTGTAATTCAGAGATTTTGCAAAACACCTGAGTAATAATTTATCAACGGTTGATTTATTAATAATTATGAATGTCTGTATTTAAAGCTATTTTTTTTTTTTGTTATCATTCATGCTAAAAGATACGCGCGTAATAAATTGGAACAAGACTGACGACAGCGAATGTCGTCTTGGCTTAATAAATAGCACGTGAAGTTTCTAACATTGCGATGCAGGTTAGCGAGTGACAGGCCGAGTTGTTTGTTGAGCATTACAACATCTTTAGCCCTGAGATCTAGCTTGATATACACACGTAGTTGCGTCTTGTTTGGGAATGCGATCAAGCGGTAAACAAACTGCGTAGTATTTTAATTTGAAAAGTTTTTCTAGGAAAAGAAAGTCTAAAAAAGAGATTAATAAATAAAACGTAATAATTTGAGGGAAAAAAGTAATGTTTTCATTATCGAATTATAATAATAATATTTCAATTAGATTCAAGATATCTTCAAAATATACTAAAAAATAAATACAAAAATATTAAATAATAAAAAACAATTAAAAATATACTAAAGAAATAAATACAAAAACAATAAATAATAAACGTGTAAATAATTATGATTACATTATATATTCCCAAATGTTTAAATACTTTTACTAACAATAAGTGCGATATAAACGCACACGCAGATAGATACAAACAATCTTCAGAGAGTATCATAATCTGTCATATCTATATATTCAGGCATAAAGTTAAGTGCAATTAATTAATTGATTGCAATTTGTGTCGCAGCTCACGCGGTGTCAAGTTACAACATCGGTGCTGAAAGACGAATGGAGAGCAATAAAGCCACTCACAGCGTAAACGACAATCGCCACTCAGGCGATTTGAAATCCGACGAGGACAAGGAAGAGACAGTTTACGTGATCGCATTCGGAGGGAAGGACGAGACCTTGGAGAAAGATAGAGATACGGAAGAGATTGGTAAGAAATGTGAATGATTTTCATATCATTTCATAAACCCTTCGTAAGACACGAAAGACCAATTTCATATAATAAAAAGTATTGCGCGCATTCACAATCTCATTATTGCGATTCATCGCGCACTTCCTGTTGTCACCACGAACGCGAGCACGTGTATTTTATTGATATATTCTTTTTTATGTTTGCATATTTTTTTACACATTTGCATTAATGAAGGTCAACAAATGTTGAAAGCGGAATTACTCTTTATCAAACGCTCAATATTTCACTGATTATTTGCTTATCAATAATTATATACTGTTGCTACTTCATTTCGTCTATATATCGTCGTATAATACATTCTTTTTTCAATATTTTTCTCTGACAAATTTTAATCTCGATTTGCCGTAAAACGCGACATGCTCATTTTTATAATTCGATGCTAATATAATTCTTTCTAAACGATATCGATTTAATAATTTCACTAATCGAAGCTATTAAATATTAGTGTAGAAGTTTAAGTGTTTGAGAATGTTTTCAATATAGAAACAAATATATAATATATATTAATAATTTTTTTTTAATAGTAAAAGAGTTTATCTAATTTTTCTCACATTTGTATATTTAAAATTAAATAATTATCAATTTATTATAACAATAGAAAATGAAATAATCATATAATTTATACGTCAAATAAATCTATAAACATACATTTATAAAGAATGTATAATGTGTTGAAAACATTACATTGTAAAGAATCGAGTTTATTGCTAATAAAATCGTAGACAAACGAGATTTAAAATTGCAACTATGTGAGCGTTCCGCTAAAATCACGACTGCAGAGAATAATCCACGCCGTTCGTGCCAAGGATTTATGCAAATTAGTGGTCGTTCCATCTTCATTTACATCGTCTTTCCGAGTTTCGCTTCGTGCACGTCATGTATTACACAGCAATCGAGAACGTCGTTTCCGCGCGCGTATCGTCGATCGGAAAAAGGGGCGTGGTTTTGAAAAACTTTTTCGCGTAATATTTATAATATCACAACCGTGACAGGAATGCGAAATACACCGCTCGTACGAAATCGGTGTCTTAATCGTCTTAATTTTCAAATAACAATTTGCTGATTTTTTTCAACGCATTTAAAGTACAAAATACGCTGCGTAAGATTGCAAATGACATTAGCAATATGCACATTTGACATTCATGTTTAAGTACGTAATATTTCTTAATGTTTTTCAGTTTTACTTTAGCAACTTTAATAATTTTAAATTTTCGATGTTCGTTGTCTCGGATTTCTAAGTACTAAAGAATCTATTGAAATTCTATTGAAATTTTAACAATAAAAGAATAAATAAATAAAAGCATGTCACTCCTTTCATTCTAACATATTTTTTTACTACTTTGATTTTCTGCAAATCTACGAGTTATAAATACTTCACCAATGCTTCAAAATATAATTGCAAAATTTCCATATTATAATTTATTTCGCCAAGATTTCTCGTAATCCTTAATTTTACAATGAGATGATTCCTTGACTTTAAAAGAGACGATCACTCTTGTGCAAGACTTCTTCAATTCTTGTTGAGCACCATTCCATTTTGCTGCACTTTTATTAATCTTTTGCATGAGTGTATAGTTGGAACTAACATATTTCCGATTATTAACGAGCTATCCCCTCACAGGTCCCCGTTTTGTTGTAGTCAACAGCGATCTGCAGAATCCGCTGGATCCATGGTCGATAGTTTGGTATATCGGCTCATTTGGCGGCCTGGTGGCCTTCTTCCTCATCGTCAGCTGTTCCGAGTGGTGCTGTCGACGGGGTGGCCGTCCCCTAGCGGTACCCTATGCGCAACGTGCCGAGACGATAAATACCCCGGGAGTTACGGAAACCCCACCGCCCCCCTATCATCTGTTTGCGCCGCCTTCTTACGATTCTGTCAACTACGGTGAAATCGTCGACAAGACAACCGGCGAAAAGCTGGACATCTACGTGATCTCGATGCCGATTCACAGACCGATGATGCAGGCGCCTGCGTAGAAGAGCTTGAAATGATTATTCTCTTGACGAGGATTATCGCATTCAATCTAACAATGACGATCGAATTGATCGATCGCGAAGAAACAGTCTCGTGGATCTCTTCGTTGAAGATGACCGTTCGATAAAGAAGCTATTTTGGATGCTATCGTTGCAATGAAAGAGTGACTAAACATGTGTGTCATTCGCTGTGACATAACTGAGGGAGCGAACGAAAATTCGTCGAAGTGATTGTATCATTCCGGATTGTATGAATCATTTTCCGTGTTTCTCTAAAAAGTGTCGAGTGTCTTAAATCCCGAGGAAAAATTGTGCAAAAAATTGTTATTCCACGCGTTGATCTCGTGAAAAGAATCGCGACGATTGAAAAGATTAGATTTGTCAAAGGAAACTTTGATAGTTTTGATGGAACGATGTATTATATATCCAGGAAATCAATTTTTCATTTACACGACGTTCTATAGCTTTATCAATGAAAAATATTTTCTTGGAACCAATAAAAAGAAGAACGATGGTTTACAATGTTAACGGATGCTCTGAGTCAATGCTTGCATAGAAGAATTTATTGTAGCGTGATATGTTGACATTAGATAATACTACACTTGATATATGGTCAGAGTCGAGAAGAATGTTGTTCAAATTTACTCGAGAGATAGGTAAATTACAAAAAAAAAAAAATAGAATGATTCGTAATGAAAAGTACGTCTTTGTGAGTTCCTTGGACTAATCGATAATACACATTATAAGAAATATTGTTAAATTTTAGAGCAATAATTAATTTAATCGGCCTATGAAAAATGGTGAATCGAAAATGAGACCAAAAATTCGAGCGTTACATTCATGGAAACATTGATCTTGTCACATGAGCGACGTATTTTAAGAAGCAAGATTAATGGCAGAATGTGCGAATATTTAATAAATAAATTAAACGAACGATTATATTCAATCACTGCCATTCAAGATAGAATAACCAAGGGTTAGACATAATTTAAATTTAGTATATTTCAAGGTTTTCTTTTTACAATAATACTGAATATAATAACTCAAGATTTATTGTTAGAGATATAAATCTCCATCATATACAACGACTTTGAAAAAAATCCCCCCCCCCCCCGACAATCGACGATATCGTCATTGATTTATCGACTATCATTGGCGAATTGAGCAAAACGTGTTATTATAAGTAAATTGTGAGAATTTGCTTGACTTATACATGATATTGTCGTACGCGATTGGCCCCAATCGCTTACCGACTCCGTCAATTAGGAACGATTAGTGTAGATTATAAATCGACTGCCATGAGAAGTTGTCTCCCCGCAAACGAGGCCGCAAAAATAATTTAAGATAATAACGCGAGAACTGTGTATTTGCTGCGAGACAACTGCAACAGTGTTAGCGATAAGAGCAGGCACCGTAACTCTTCGCGTGAAGAGCGAATCGCGAACGATCAATTATACGCGCTAATTAACGTTCATGCCGCGTGTAATCACGAGCAGGGTCTCTCTGTGACGTCTCATGGCCAGAGTATTCGTCTGACGCAAATGGATTTCGAAAACATACAAAAAAAGTCGATAAATATCAATGAGTATTCCGTTATAAAACCTTTCAATATTTTTCTTTGGTAAATTTATAATGAGATTCGATCGAATATGTGCCATGTAATTTTCTTTCTTGAAACTAGAAGATTTATATTTTATTTAACTTGATTGTATATATGTGTGTATATGTGTATGTGTGCGTATGTGTGCGTGTGTGTGTGTGTGGAAGCATCAATATTATGTTGATATTGAGATAAAGAATCTTATGTAACAAAATTGTGAAGACATAAAAATCGTTGTAAACGAAAGTTTGTTATACATTGCGGATAAAAAAAAAATTGAAAGATTAAAAAATTTTTTTCCAAAATTTGTCTATATATATATACATATATAGAACTAATTTATAAAACTGCAATGTAATGTGAAGGTTGAACCGTTCATATCATATACGTAAGGTGATTAAATGTCAGAGTTAAATAGTAAATTCTAAAATGTGCAACATCTGCAATAATCTTCCAATTTAGTCTTTCAAATGTAAAACAATACAAACTAGTTAGCAAATATAAAAGTACTTGTACTTATGTGAGGAAAAAGCATGAATATTAGAATGCTTTTAGTGAATTGAAACTTAACTTTAACTACACTGTAACATTTTAATACAACGTCAATTATAGCGATACAGTTATGATCATAATTACAATTGATATAAATCACCTGGTTATTTCGAAAATAATTTACTATAGATGTATGATATATACAAATTCTCTCTAAATAATATTCACATTATTTTATTTTAAAATATATATTTTAACTTATACATTTAATTAAAAAAAAAATTCAGAAAAATGATGCTTTACCAGTTTTCATTTTTTAATAATATTAAATAAAATTGTAAAAATATTTATAAACTGTGATTCACGCGTAAATACCAATAGCTTTAGAAACTATAAATAGATAAATGCGGTCTCGTTCTCAGCAGTGTGTTATCTTTTTAAAGTGAACGATTCGCCTATTTTCCCGTGCTACTGTTATCATTAATTGTTACTACATGTAGTTTTACTCTCGGCTGTACTTGCAACGCATTCCCGTGTTGTCATCGGCGCATCGTGACCGACTCATTACATCCACGAGACTCGCAAAACGACGGCGTGTGCGCGCTGCCAATATTTATTTTTTATACTTTTATACACACACTGTTTATATACGTATTTGGACGTCTCTATGTTATCAATAAAATTTCTTTTCTCATATAAAAAGCAATTGTTACATCGATCACCATGCAATCGTCATCATTTTTTTTTATTACAATCATAACTAAATATACTCGTCTATGCATTATATAGTTAACAAATAAAACATAAATTTTTGCATCTCAAGTTTTAGTTAGTAAAAGATCTCTCTGTGATTTTATATATAATTAAAGATTTTAATATAAAAAAAATATTTTGTGTATGAATTATGTATAGAAAAATATTTATATAAACAATTTTATTTAACTTTGAATTATTTTTTTTGTGTGCAAAATAAAATAATCATTCTCCTTTCTTGCAAATATGCTGCGAACATTATTCTGACAAAATCGTATCCCGGCATTTTTATTTGTAGTAAAATTAACACTTTTGAGGAAGATATTCGCAGTTAACCATAAATGCATTAACGGTTAATTATAGATTATTAAAGACACTAACCTTTCTTGTCGCTGTTGCAGATGGGATTTCAGCCTCGCTCCTTGATATTCGATAACAGATCCTGGATTCTCAATTCTCGAATTTCCATCGTAGATTCTGCATCCTTCCAAGTCCTTCCCGCGTCCTCGGAATCCTTTTTTTTTCTTTTAAATATCCCGTCACGACGCGAATATTCTTCGAAGCAGCGATCGCGAAACGTGCGTCAAACAATTTTCCGAATTAGATGATATTATCGCGATTTCCGCGGAAACGCTTATTACCTTGATTTCGCGGCGTTTCAGCTCGCAAATTCTACGCACTTTCGTCACTCTCGCACCGCTAAATTCGAGGAAATTCGGTAAAATGTACGCGATCGCGTCGATTGCCGCGTCCGCGTCCACAAAACTCGAATCGTAAACATGGCGACGATGATTTGCGCGCGCAAATAGGCGCCAAAAATGACGTAACGTCCGATCTGCAAATGCGAAGTTGTCACTAATCGGAGACGCTTTTCTGGAACAACCTACAGGAACAAAAATATATAATTTCATGTTCAAATAAATATTTAGCGATATGTATGCAAATTCATTTTACAAGATATTTTTTTTTTTACAATTATAACTAAATATACTCGTCTGTGCATTATACAGTTAACAAATAGAACATAAATTTTTGCATCTCAAGTTTTAGTTAGTAAAAGATCTCTCTGTGATTTTATATATAATTAAAGATATTTTGTGTGTGAATTATGTATAGAAAAATATTTATATAAACAATTTTATTTAACTTTGAATTATTTTTTTTGTGTGCAAAATAAAATAATCATTCTCCTTTCTTGCAAATATGCTGCGAAAATTATTCTATACGACAAAATCATATCACGACATTTTTATTTGTAGTAAAATTAACTTTTGAGGAAGATATTCGCAGTTAACTATAAATGCATTAACGGTTAATTATGGATTATTAAGGACACTAACCTTTCATGTTGCAGATGGGATTTCAGCCTCGCTTCTTGATATTCGATAACAGATCCTGAATTCTCAATTCTCGAATTTCCATCGTAGATTCTGCATCCTCCCAAGTCCTTCCCGCGTCCTCGGAAATCCTTTTTTTTTTCTTTTAAATGTCCCGTCACGACGCGAATATTCTTCGAAGCAGCGATCGCGAAACGTGCGTCAGACAATTTTGCGAATTAGATGATATTATCGCGATTTCCGCGGAAACGCTTATTACCTTGATTTCGCGGCGTTTCAGCTCGCAAATTCTACGCACTTTCGTCACACTCGCATCGCTAAATTCGAGGAAATTCGGTAAAATGTACGCGATCGCGTCGATTGCCGCGTCCGCGTCCACAAAACTCGAATCGTAAACATGGCGACGATGATTTGCGCGCGCAAATAGGCGCCAAAAATGACGTAACGTCCGATCTTCAAATGCGAAGTTGTCACTAATCGGAGACGCTTTTCTGGAACAACCTACAGGAACAAAAATATATAATTTCATGTTCAAATAAATATTTAGCGATATGTATGCAAATTCATTTTACAAGATATTTTTTTTTTTACAATTATAACTAAATATACTCGTCTGTGCATTATACAGATAACAAATAAAACATAAATTTTTGCATCTCAAGTTTTAGTTAGTAAAAGATCTCTCTGTGATTTTATATATAATTAAAGATATTTTGTGTGTGAATTATGTATAGAAAAATATTTATATAAACAATTTTATTTAACTTTGAATTATTTTTTTTGTGTGCAAAATAAAATAATCATTCTCCTTTCTTGCAAATATGCTGCGAAAATTATTCTATACGACAAAATCATATCACGGCATTTTTATTTGTAGTAAAATTAACTTTTGAGGAAGATATTCGCAGTTAACTATAAATGCATTAACGGTTAATTATGGATTATTAAAGACACTAACCTTTCTTGATATTCGATAACAGATCCTGAATTCTCAATTCTCGAATTTCCATCGTAGATTCTGCATCCTCCCAAGTCCTTCCCGCGTCCTCGGAAATCCTTTTTTTTTTCTTTTAAATGTCCCGTCACGACGCGAATATTCTTCGAAGCAGCGATCGCGAAACGTTCGTCAGACAATTTTGCGAATTAGATGATATTATCGCGATTTCCGCGGAAACGCTTATTACCTTGATTTCGCGGCGTTTCAGCTCGCAAATTCTACGCACTTTCGTCACTCTCGCACCGCTAAATTCGAGGAAATTCGGTAAAATGTACGCGATCGCGTCGATTGCGCGTCCGCGTCCACAAAACTCGAATCGTAAACATGGCGACGATGATTTGCGCGCGCAAATAGGCGCCAAAAATGACGTAACGTCCGATCTTCAAATGCGAAGTTGTCACTAATCGGAGACGCTTTTCTGGAACAACCTACAGGGACAAAAATATATAATTTCATGTTGAAATAAATATTTAGCGATATGTATGCAAATTCAATTTACAAGATATTTTAAACGCGAGAAGCAAAGTAATATAAAGCCCGTATCAAACTATACATTCAAGATTAAAAATGGATAATCAGAACAAAAAGAGCTAAATTAAAAAAATTAAAATAAAATTCATTCTTGATAACGTACCTTATTAAATATTGTATACAATTTAAATAATGACATATAGTCGACTTCATTCTAATTAATCTATTTAATGGGGTATGTAATCTCCATCTCGCGAGAGAAAATAATAATGAAATTGATGCCGGAAAGAATAATATATTTTAGCTGTTTCTTTTTTCCATCAGCAATGATTCGCAACATTATTTTCATTGCCAATTGTTCGAGAGAAATCGTGCGAAGAATACTGATATATAGAGCGATGAATGAGAGTGCATTGAGATAATAACTATTAAAATAATAACGCTGTATGACTAAGTACTTGTACAAAAAGATTCCTTTTTAATTTGTAATATATTATAATTACGATCAAGAGGAAAAATATACATAACTCAACGCGAAATAAAACAGGTGATATATGATAATGATTATAGCTTTTCGCGAGAGTGCTCTTTACCTGCAGATTTCACCGATGCGGAAGTGACATTAGTTATCTTGTTCTCGTTTTAAGCTTCTTGCATTTTCCATATTTAAAATGAAAGCGTAGACTGGCGTTTCTAAAGAGGAAAAAAAACCGAGAGAGCACACAAGAGTGTAGAAAGTGCGATTGAACCGAGCAGATCTACTCTATTTTCGACTGATGTTGGCAGCGCCGAATAACCTCATTTCCGCGTATCTAGCTCCTATTGTGACAGCTGTCATAGAAAGAGTTATGCTGGTGTGAGCCAGTCGTGTGTATAAACAATCTTCTCGTCATTCGTTCGTCCCGAAGCAGCCTCGACTTTGCCCTCTCGTCTCGACTCATTGTATTTTTGACGTCTCGAACGACAACACACACTGTGAAGGATGACAATGGGCGATGAGATCCCAGTTACATCACTGGTTCTTCCTGTAATATTAAGACCGATATTAACCAAGGTATTATCTCGTTTGCTCTGTAAATATGTTATCCTTTTAGTACCGTCATCTCTTTCTCAAATAATCTCATTTTTACACATCATACGTATAGCTGTTTTTAAACAACATAGAGGAACAAATGGATATAAAAGAAATCTGTTAAATTATCTATACTTTGTATTGTACTTTGCATTTTTTTAGTTAAAGAACATTTTGTTAAGGATATCGAAACATTTGATTGATTATAATAACTTATGTAAAATTTCTAGTTGGAAAGGCAAAATGTCATGGCAGCGCAAACTCTACGCACAGCTCTCTCAAAAGCAGAGAGCTCTCATCCTGGGATTACACATGATTTAATTATGGGCATAATACGCAGAGCAGAACTCAATCTTGATATGAACGAGAGTGTCTTACGATTGCAAGGTGCTGCCTCTGACTATGACGGTAAGATGAATATCTTTATGTAGAGAATGCAATTATATTTCATGTTTATGTTATTGTCTGTTATTGTGGCACTTTTGTAAGTATCTACTTTTTTTTATTTAAAGATTTTTTATTTAAAGAGGTAAATTAATAGAGTTTGCTTTTCCTTGCAGTTGTGGAATACCGTTCAGCACGTTCAGAAGATGCGTTCCAAGAACTGAATCGTAAATCTACTTCCCTGAAAAGAATACTCAGCCGAATCCCAGATGAGATCACGGACAGAAAGACTTTCCTTGAGACAATAAAGTTTGTATAACATTTGTATATACATGTGTGTGTGAATTTTCATAGATGTTAAATGTTCTGTATCGGTTACATTTTCTTTCAGAGAAATTGCAAGTGCGATAAAGAAGCTTTTAGATGCTGTGAATGAAGTTACTGGATTTATACCTGGCTCGGCTGGTAAACAAGCATTAGATCAACGCAAAAGAGAATTTGTGAAATATAGTAAAAGATTCAGCAATACATTGAAGGAGTATTTCAAAGAGGGACAGTAAGTACATAAATTTTTATAGAAGGACAACTTAAAAAATGTATATATTATATTTAATGTTTGATTTTCAACCATAATGTAAATATATAATAGTAATAAATTATAAAAATTAATTTTTTTAAATTAATGCTTGCAAAAATAAAATGGAATTTAAATAATCAAAATAAATTCAATGATATGCCTAAAAAAGTTGAAGATTTAACTTCACATTATTCACACACACACATATTTGTCACAATATAATCCAATATATACTTCTTGCAGGGCAAATGCAGTATTTGTGAGCGCGCTGTATCTGATACATCAAACAAATATGATTATGCTTACAGTAAAAGACAAATGTGAGTAAATCTCAATTCTACAGTGAATTCCCAGAGTTATATGTGATAATATCACAAAAGTCAGATTATCCATAGATATTTCGCAACCTGCTAATCTTGCATATTCAATATACAAACAATAGAACCTAAAAATCTGATATAGAAGATTTAATATTACATTTCCATGTTAACTGATTGCATTATAGTTTTTGTTACATACACATATATATATATATATAAAATAAAAAAGTTGGTATATTATTCTAAATTATTTATACTTTTATTTTGTGCCAATTCAAATGTCATATTAGTCAATTCTCATTGTAATGGTCAATAATAGTATATACAATGAAATGTTCAGATATGAGAATGACTTTATTGTTGTTAAATGAAAGTAATATGTAACACATATATATGTATATATGTTCTCTTTTAGCTTCTTATAACTCTAAAGAGTATAAAATATAAGAGAAATACATCAGATTTTTTATAATAATGAAATTGCACTTATAATAATAGACATATTTGAATATTTATTAGACTATATATTCAACCATTAAGCGATGAAAAACATATTTGCAAATTGTCAAATTTCTCTTATTTAAATTATGAAATTATTCTCATTTGTACTCCTTAGAGCAAAATAAGGGCAACAATGGAGAATGTAGAGGGATTATTTCTTCAAATGTACAAGAAATAAAAATTACTTTATTGATAACAAATGTACACAAATGTGTTATATTTCCCATATGGAAAATGGTGTGAATGGCTTTCCTATCTACATCCTCATATTAACAATGATGATGAATAACAGTAAGAATTAATGGTAATTACCGTAATGAGCATTACTGTAAAATGTACAAAACATTAAGCTCGCTTGCTGTCGGAGAATACACGAACGATGCAACCAACGCCGCTTATATTAAATACTTTTTCATGCCAAATTAACAAGTGACTACTGCTACCTTCCGTTGGAATTTCAAAACCTCGATAAATGTACTTCATTAGAACATCCACTAAGTCACGATCTAATTGTGCTAAGCAATCGTCCATTTGATTCGACTTTATACTTAGAAGCACCTTTTGTGTCAGGTTCCGAGCACTGTCCTGCAAATAAATATGTTTTACATATTTGTATACATTTAGCTAAATTCACGTGTGTAACATGTACAAGGTACGAAATTATACGTTAAAAATATACTAATATAAACAATGATATGCAAAAGATATATTTCATAAACTGTTAATTCCAGATATAAGTGCAAAAGCCGGCAGAAAATTTCCAAGAAATATGTTTAAAAATAATGTGACATATTGTTAGAGAATAAAATACTCTGACCTAAGGCTTTATATAAATTTATCTATTTTAAATTAATCACTCGTATGACTAATTTATATACTTTTCAGACTTATACATGTCGTTTCACATGTGAAAAATTATAAATTTATGTATTTCATAAACTGTTAATTCCAGATTTAAGTGCAAAAACTGGCAGAAAATTTCCAAGAAATATCTCAAAAACTAATGTGACATATTGTTAGAGAATAAAATACTCTGACCTAAGGCCTTGTATAAATTTATCTATTTTAAAATAATCACTCGTATGACTAATTTATATACGTCGTTTCACATGTGAAAAATGATAAAAAATACATCACTTTGCGAGGACACGATAAAAAGCGAATAGTTGTCGCACGCAGGATACGTTTTGAGGTTACCTTGACTTGTTGGTTTTTACATCCCAGCGGTGCGGACTTTAATACCGATATTAGCGCCTCCGCGTTCTTACCCTTGATAAAGTGCTAAGGAAAAATGAATCAACGATATAAAATTGACGGAAATAAGTCCTTATCGGACGCGAGAGCTTTGCAAAGGATATTGGCTAAGAAGTGTCAAAATCTCGTTCTCGTCCGGACCGGTGGGCGCGCCTACACCGTCGGCGTCCTCCTCTTTGAAATTGTTGTCGCTGTACTGGTCCACGTCGATCTTGCGGAACGCAGTTGCCGAAGTGTCCTTCTTGCCATCGTTCCTCGACATCTCGGTTGTGCGCTTGAACGTCTCCTATACGTTCACGCCCGGCTTATCGAACAGCGCCTTGACTCGACTCGCGGCTCAGGCTCGCGGCGACCATGCGTTCACAAATCTACTCGGAGAGTAGGATTTAATTGGCCAATCAGGAGCAAGGACTTCTTTAGCCTGATTGGTCAGTTAGACTGCTATTTTACCGTACGCGTAGGCTTTTCGAACGCATCCTAGGTATTTGCAAGGTAATCGCGCATCGTGACCGTCATCTTGACACCAGCTGTCCATGTGTCATATGCATTCGTATATTTTCATTCATTTATCGGAGCTGACACGCATATATGTATATGTATAGAATTTAAGATTACTCCACACGAATGAGAAACTGTTTTTCGTTTTAACTTAAGCAATATTCTGCTTCGTTCATAAATGAATGGAAGTAGATATATGAGTGATTTTTCAATGCCAGTATTTATATCGACGATCTATATCGGAGCATAAGAAAGCATATACTGATGACACGCTATCATCCGAGAAAGATTGATTGATATTGCTATAAATAAAGATTATGCATAGACACGTGTGAAGCCTTATTTCTATCAGTGCCTTAGCTATGCTCAATCGATAATCCATGAGATCTGTGAGAGAAAAGTGACACGCATTATTTTTACCATCATCCAATGTCATCTCGCAATATATGAAATATGTCAAGTCCTAAAAGATATATTTTATCAAACGAAATTTATTACGTTTTAATATAAGATAAATCTGCATTGCTGGTAGTCTAGATGATTTGTGCAAGATTTTATAAATAAAGTTTTAATATTTTAAATATTATCTTTATTTCTCAAAAAAAAACTTATCTTTCTCTTCGATAAATCTTTTTTTATAATTATTAAAAATATATTAAAGATATAATCTATATTATATATATATATATATATATATATATATATATATATATATATATATATATAATCACACATTATTTTGCATATATTTATATATATACTTTAATAAATCTAAACTTTATTGCGCTACAGTTTATTAAAATTAATTTCATCGTTTAGATTTCATGAAAAATTATTTATGTAAATGTAAGTTGCAAAAATATCCACCGCACGGATTTTCTCAGCTCTGACGTCATAGTCTAGAATTTACTGACGTAAATATTGCAGATTATTAAAGAGCATGAGAATGCTTGTATAGATTCAGGAAGTGTGAGTAGGAAATAAAAACATGTATGCGTGTTCGTGGGCGACCATGTGTATCTGAGAAAGAGATAAATGATTTGCTTATTTTCAAGGTTAATTCTCTTCTGTGCCTGGACTTTGTGTAAATATTCAACGTTAAAAGCATATATTTATCATTTGAATATACTCCTAAATTTTATCTTTCTCCCTTTCTTTCCTTACTTCTGAAAAAATTTTTAACTATAAAAATAAATATATATATGTATATATATTTATTTATTTATAGTTAAAAATTTTTAATAAGATATGTATATAAGTAAAATTACACGCACGTAGTCGTTTATTATTCGACACTCAAAATGCAACAGAGTCATATACGATATAGATTTTACGCGCATAATTAAATTATATAAATTGATACGTCTGAAAGGTCAGTTAATTAAATTCGACTCTTTCGAGATTCACACATAAGATAAAAGCCTCTTAAATGACTCTACCCGTATGCGTGATATCAATGTTAATAGGACGAGTACGCAATGTGGATATCCCCGACCTCAGCTTTCGACAGCTATCTTGCTGGTTTTTTCCTTTATAAGGAAACTGGAGAGATAAGAGCATATAAAAATATATAGTAAAAAGTTGGAAAACAGTTCGTTAAAGACCGTCATTCGAGTTGGTTCGAATAATTGTGTATCATTTTAGCTACTATTGTTTTTTTCTCCTTTTTTTATTCTGTAAAAATTACCTGAAATAATCATGAAATATATCATTGCATGTAAGTAGCATAATAATATATATAGCTATCAATTTTTTTTAACATACAGAATAGAAGAAATATCTTTTTTTTATAAAATTTCGGAATAATATTTTAATTTCAGACATTTTTAATATATTTTTTTGCAAATCTTTAAACATTAAAAGGTCTCTCTCTCTCTCTCTCTCATTCTTTCTCTGGTATTATTTTTGCATATTTAGTAAATTTATAAAACTATAAATGTACATCTATAGTGTGTAATTTTGTTTTATTTAATAGTTGTGCAAGTATTGACCATGATTTGGTTGGTCTTGGCATTCCCGCAAACAGATTTTGACTGGCCGAGCGAGATTTCAGATAATATCGATAATGAACCAAGTAGCACCACACAAGCAACAATTACAACAACTAATTGCCCGTGTGTTGCAACCGCAGAATATAATCCAGTATGTGGCAGCGATAATATTACCTATTGGAATATGGGAAGATTTAATTGTGCGAAAAATTGTAACCCACGTAAGTAATATTAATTTTATCATTGTTTTTCGTTTATTATCAAATAGTATTGTTAAGATATAATTTTTAAATATTATTGCTTTATCAGAACTTTTATATGTGCTAATTTTTAATTTTGGACGTATATTTGATATCAATTCTTAATAAAAATGAATTGGACAATTAAACTTTTAATTTTTAATTTAAATTTTTCCATTATTTCAATCTTTCCATTTCTTAACAGTCAACTTTTAGCTCTCTTTTTTTTTACTCCTATTTCTAATCTTCTAATTCTTTTTTTAACTTTCTTCAACTTTTAATTTTTGAATATTGTTTTATTCTTAATTTTTAATCTTTCTTATCTCTATCTTTCTTATCTCATTTTTCAACTATTTTAATTTTCTTAAATCGCATGACATGGGTGTGTGTGTGTGTGTGTGTGTGTGTATGTTTGATCACATTTTTATTTAAAACAAATATTGAGTAAAAAATTATTTAAATTTTTAAAGAAAATAAAATTTTTTTAAATTTAAATAAATAATTTTTTAACAAATTTTCTCTTTTTTATTAATTTTGTTTAACTACAATATTTTTTCTCTATAATTTCTGTTTATTTATCTATAGTTTTAACCTTGTCTAATAATTTTAAATATTTTTTAAGAACTTGAGGTAAAAGTGATTAGAGCTTGCGAACCATACAGCCAACTGAGCAGTAGTTGAATGTCACATGATTCATTATTACTTCCATACGACTGAAAAAATGGCACGACAATATATGAATGAGGTGAAGTAAAGATATTTTAATTATAATTTTTATAATTTTAATTTTTTCTATTATTATTATTTTTTGTTTGTACAACGATAATTCTTACATTCTTTGTATATTGCAGATTTGTATATTATTATAGCGGACATTATCGAGATATGCAAGTTATCATAATCGCAAATTATTATTACATTAATTACAATTTTTCAATAAACTTGTGCATGTTATCAATAGTCAATGTATTATTACACCATATGCAAGTATGTAAGTTTTTTACGAATTGTCAAGTGTTATTTAATTATATAAAAATTGACATGTGTACAAACTGACATTTTATTGTTAGTATTCTTACTAATTAAAATACTTGATATAACACACATCATTATTTATTATATTATAATATTAATCCAACAACTATTTATATTAACAATATTTACATTAACATTCTATCACCAAATTATTCTAGTTTGAAAACGAAAACGAATTCCGTTGTAGTTGTCAAATGATGTAATCAAAGAGATGATACCGCTACTAATAATAAGATATTAATATTTTTGTGCTATTTATAGAAATAAGTCTAACGAATAAATGCTTACTCGCTGGAACGCGATGACTTGAAGAAATAATAATAATAATATAATAAAATCCCTAAAAATATTTAAAAAAAAGTAAGTTTGCTTTTTTTGAAAAAGTAACAGATATTATAATGTTACTTCGATATAAAATAACTTACAAAATAAAATAACTTAAAAAATAATCTTCTTTTAAAGCACAGAACTGAGAAGATACAAAAATATTAAAACTGGATAGCACATTAAAATTGAAATTTCTGGATTCAACATGCTTTTTTAATTTTTTGTCTACGATAATTTTTCGCCGAATTACAACGATTTCAAAATACCCAATTCTTTTTAAACGTAAGTTGTGCTCAGACTTTTGTCAAACATTGTATGTACATATAGTGGTATAGTATAGCATATTGAATAGCATAATAAATATGTGTATATATATATATATATATATATATATATATATATATATATTTATATATGTACATATAATTTATATATGCTATTATACTTCTCAAATGTGCCTCGTGACATTTTAAAATGTTCAAATAACATTCACAATATATATTCACTATTTCACATATCTACTTTAATAAATCTACTTTATTGCGCTATAGTTTATTAAAATTGATTTCGTTTAGATTTCATGAAGAATTATGTATGTAAATGTAAAATGCAAAAATATCAACCGCATAGATTTTCTCAGTTCTGACGTTGTAGTCCAGAAGACGTAATATTACAGATTGTTAAAGAGCACGCTTGTATAGATTCAGGAAATGCAAAAATAGAAAGTAGATCTGTGTATGCGTGTTTCGTGGGGCCATGTGTATCTGAGAAAGAGATAAATGATTTGCTTATTACGCTTGTATAGAATTTCAAAGCTGTTCTCTGTAATGTTTGAATTTTGTGTAAGTATTTATATACTAAAAGCATATATTTACCATTATTTGACTAGCATATACTAAATTTTCTAGCATAAGCTAAATTTTCTCTCTCTTTCGTTATTTCTGCAAAAATTTTATATTATAATATTTTATATTATATATTATATATTATATATTGCATATTATTTATATTATAACTGTAAATATAAATAAATATATGTACATATGTAAGTAAAATCATACACATACAGTCGTTTATTATTCGACACTTAAAATCAAAGATCAAATTGATAAAATTATTATTTTCTAGTTAAACAGGTTGTGTAAAAAATGTATTAGAGTCATATATTGATTTTACGCATATAATATAAATTAAACAATAACAAAAATAAAAGTAATAAGCTTAATGTAATTACAATTACTAACAATAAACGACAAATAAGAGCTTAAACGCGATTATTAGTGCGGCAAACTATTCCCTCAATGATCTATATTATTTCGATTTTTTTAGGTTTAATTTTAAAGAATTGCAGAAAGGGAATACGCTTGTCATATTTCCACGAGGTGCTTGCTAACATTTTTTACTGTTTATAGAAACAACTTTTTGCAGTTTACACTCATTAATATACATATAACCTTCTTTAAATCCTAATCCAATTTTTGCTGAAGATGGACCAAAAACGGTTCGAAACGTTTGTTATTAATTGGTAAAGTAAGGGCTCTCAATGTTATGATAATATAATAAAAAATATTTAGCATAAGAACAATTATATTGAGTGGACAAATTGTTTATTAGAATTTATAACATATATTAGAAAGTAAAAACCTAAGTGTTTATAATGATAATGATAATACAATCGGGCGAACGTTTCAATCAGATCTTTCTGATCATCTTCAGCGCAAAGTATAAATAAAAGAAGTCACTAGTTTAAATAAAAATGTATAAGAGATAATTGTGAAACTGTCAACTTGTGTACTCGCATAGTGAGATATTGTATAAGTATTCGAAATGTATTTGGAAATTCTATGAGTAATGGTTAGATGTTAGTCAATTCAGTTTGAAGAATCTAATTATTGCAAATTGGTTTGGAATAATACTTAAGTCAATACGATAGTTTGTTGATATTGATTCATCAGCCATAAGGTATGCTCCATAATCAGTCAGTATAAAAAAAATTTTTTGTCGTAATGTAAATTAATATTGGTGTGGATAAGTAACAAGATTTAAAAGTTATAACAAAATTATTTCGTTATTAATGCATATATATCATAAATATTTCATATTGTAATTAAATTTACACCTTAATAACCGCCTGGATTCTTATTTGCTACTTAGTAATCATATAAATTGATACCTGGAAAGTCAATACTTAATTCCGATTCTTCTTTCAACTAACAATAAAATTCACGCGCAAGACAAAGGCTCCTGAAATGACTCTACCTGGTATGCGCGTTATCAATGTTAATGGGACGAGCACGTTAATGGATATTTCCGCTTTCGACATGTCTTATTGATGGGTTTTTCCTCCATATATAAGAAAACTAATTGGAAAGATAACATTTGAAAAAATATATAAGTTGAAAAAAAGTTTGTCAAAAATCGTCATTTGAATTGGATCGATTCATTGTGTATTATTATTTAAAATATATATTTAAGATATACTATAGTGTTCTTCTGCTCACTTTTTATTCTGGATTGTAAAAACTAGGCTGAAATAATCATTATTGCATGTGAGTATAACGTAACAATATATAGCCATCGATTTTTTTTTAAATACAGAACAGGAGATGCATATATTTTTTTCATAAAAGTTCAAAGTAATATTTTAGTTTTAGACATTTTTAACTTTTATTTTCCGCAAATCTTTAACATTAAAAAAAATCTCTCTCTCTCTTTCTCTGGTATTATTTTTTGCATATTTAAATTAATAAATTTATAATTTATGAACGTGCATTTATATTGTGTAATTTTGTTTTATTTAATAGTTGTGCAAATATGGACCCTGATTTGGTTGGTCTTGGCATTTCAGCAAACAGATTTTGAACAGCCGAGCGAAACTTCAGATAATTTAAATAATGAACCAAGTAGCACCACACAAGCAACAATAACAACAACTAATTGCCCGTGTGTTGCAACTGCAGAATATGATCCAGTATGCACTGATAATGTTACCTATGAATACCTTGGAATATAGGAAGATTTAATTGTGCGAAAAATTGTAACCCACGTAAGTATTATCAATTGCTATAATTTATTAATTAGCAATTGATAAATTGCTTTATCTAAACTTTTATATGTATATAAATTTTTAGGTATAAATTAATTTTAACTTGTATATTTGCTATCAATTTTTAATTAAAAATTCTCAATTAAATTCTTAATTCTCCGTTTAAATCTTTCAGTTTTTTTAATCTTCAAATTTCTTAATAGTCAACTTTCTCTTTTTAAATTCCATCTCTATCTCTCATCTTCTATTTTTTATTTTAATTTTTTCAATTTTTAATTTTTAGTAGTTTTACTCTTAATTTTTAATCTTTCTTAACTTTATTGTTCTTTTTTCACTTTTCAACTATTTTAATTTTCTCTCACATCTTATGATGTGTGATTTTTAAAGGCATAATTATTGAGCAAAAAATTTTTTAAATTTTTAAAGAATATAAAATTTTTTAAATTTAAATAAATAATTTTTTAACAAATTTTCTCTTTTTCATTAATTTTGTTTAACTACAATATTTTTTCTCTATAATTTCTGTTTATTTATCTATAGTTTTAACCTTGTCTAATAATTTTAAATATTTTTTAAGAACTTGAAATAAGGATGATTAGAGCTTGCGAACCATACAGCAATTGAGCAATAGTTGAATGTCACATTCATTATCACTTCCATATAACTGAAAAAATAGCACAACAATATATGAATGCAGATGAATAAGTAAAGATATTGTAATAAGTAAAGATGTTATAATATTGATAATAATTTTTATAATCTTAATTTTTTCTCTTGTTATTATCTTTTCTACAATAATAATTCTTATATGCTTTATATATTGTAAAATATTATTATAGCGGAAATTCTCTAGATATGCAAGTAATCGCAAATTATTATCATATTAACTACAACCTTCCAATAAACCTATATATCAATATATCAATAATTAATGTATTACATTATGCAAGTGTATACGTTTTCCACGAATTGCCAAGTGCTGTTTAATTATATACAAACTGGTGTTACATTTTAATATTCTCGCTAAATTAAAATACTTTACGTAATACACATTTTATTATTTATTATATTATAATATTAATCCAACAACTATGAATATTTACATTAACATCTTATCACCAAATTATTCTAGTTTGTAGACGAAAACGAATTCTTTTGTAGCTGCCGAATGATGCAATCAAAGAGATGATAACTTTGTTAACAGGATATGATTAGCATTCTTGTGTGATTTGTAGAAATAAGTCTGACGAATAAATGCTTACTCGCTGGAACGCGATAAACTTGTAAAAATTATAATAAAACCTCTGAAAATATATATTTTAAGAAAATAAATTTGCTTTCTTTGAAAAAGTAAGAGATATATTAAGATATAAAATAATTTACAAATATTTTAACTTGATTTTTTTAGCAAAAAAAATGATGCCTGTTTACTCCTTTTTTTTTAAAACAATACTTTTTTACTGATACTATCACTAACGTGCTAAAAAAATTGTCGATAAAAGAAACTTCAAAATTAGAATGTGTATAAGCAAATAAAATCTTATTTTCACGGAAAATGTGCGTAACTGTAGTTTGACTTGGGTATTGGCTGTCAGCCAATGCTATAAAAGGAAGCGTAGCTGATACTTTGAAACAGTAGATCGTCGACCTTCGGTAGATCATCTTGAATACATACATTATTTAATAGTCGATCGGCGTGATTTCTTAGAAATTAAACGTCACTAAACGTCATCAATATGTTATTTTACTTGTTACTAGGTGAGAAAAAGATTTTATTTGTTTTGTGCTCGCCAATCAATTTATTTTTCTAATATTGTTAATTGTATTTAATAATTTCTGCAGTTGTCTCATCGTCATTTCTCATCGCTGCATTCCCACAAGTAAGTGAATTCTTTTGACATAAGCAAAAAATAAAAAAGTATATTTAAATAATAAAAGATTTAACTTTTACAATATTTTATAATTAAGAGACACGATTGTGTTTTGCATCATGTCTTGCATCAAAGTCAAAATGTGTTTTTTATGTGGCTCGTCTATAATTAAAAAGCAATAATTATATTGTTCCATAAACAAACATCAGAATGCAAAATCTAAATCGACAAGTTTACGTGTTTACGAGGATAGTGTTGTCGTTAGAAATTTTCTTTACGAATAATAATATATCAATGTTAAAAAAAAGTTAGAAGTATAATATTAACTCGATATATCTAATTGTAAGATATGTAAAAAAATGTGGATTACGAGTAATAATGAGTTGTCTCAGACAGATTTCGTCTTTGACGGACCAGTCGCTACCAAGTTACCCAATGCAGAACAAAAAACTACATCAACATCCACAACGACTGTAGCATCTAGGACTGAGAATAATATGACTCCTCAAACCATAAATCAATTCAATGCGTGCGTTGATACTTGCCCGGTAATTATTATCTTTTAAAAAATTAAAAGTATTATTTTATTTTATGCAAATTATTTATATAAGTGTTTTATTTGATTCGAAAAATTTTTCAAATAATTCTTACATATGTAAAGAATTATTGAACTTGAAAATTCTTTTGGAAAATAATTTTGATAATTTTTGAAATCGTACATTTTGATTGTAGGTGACAAATGAATACAATCCAGTTTGCGGTACGGACAATGTTGATTACACCAATCCAGGAGGACTGGGTTGTGCGCAAAGGTGTGGAAAAGGTACGATATACTCTACTATACTTAATATAAAAGCAAAAGTTACTTGTTTAAGTTATTTATAATACAATCTTTCTCTTAGAAACGAGAATAAAATCAAAGAAAACATTTTTCGATTTTATATTAATATTTTTGAATCAGATACTTAGACTATCTTTATTATCTTTTGATTAATATTAATTATCGTTATTAATTATATATTACTTTCTATATTTTTAGTATTTAATCTAATTTCTCTTGATCGTTCTAACATAAACAAATTTTATACAATAGATAACATTTATCAAATATATTTATTTTTGATTCATTTGACGGTCTTTGTCCTATGAAGTTTAAAATAAAAAGAAATACAGTTACTATACATAAGGCAGTACGATTGACACATTAAAACACCAACATGTGACATTCGATATTTACAGAAGTGACATTAAGATATTATGGACGCTGTTCAACGATGAGTGGATAATTATCATCATTAGACGATATAATTTAAAATAATATTATTCTAACGAGAATAAAAAATTGATTGTCTAGAAAATGGGAGAAAAATACACATATTTACACACCATAGCATATACACACATATTACAAATATGTATATTCGTTCAGTTTAAACAAAAATAATTAGCTGAGAGATGGACACTTATTTTATTTGTATTTCAACCTTTTTATCCTCTAAATGACTCTGCAATTAACGATCCTACGATTAAATGGATTAGATGGATTTTAATTATATCAAGTCTTTTTTTAATTATATCAAGAGACACTGATATCTTCCCACTTCTGGTATTTTCGACTGGATATATCGTGCTCTTTAAAACTCACAAATTAAAAGTAAAAATTTTGTTTTTAATTTTACTTGAAAGATTTTGTACCAACTCAATACTTGAATTTTCTTTGCTTGGAAAAAATTGGAAAAAGGAACTAATCATCCGATGATCGAGGAATCGTTTCGGTCGGCCCACCTAACTCTTCGTGCAATTTCGAAATTTCCACTGTGAATTCCGTAAAGATGCCTCGCTAGTATATCAGCTCTGTCTTCTTCGGCCTCAACAGCCATCCTTCTGTATCGACGAACTGCTAAAAGGCAGCCACCGGTGAGTACAATCTGGATTATTAACCAAAAGATCAGAAGACCCAGAGCCAGACTCGCGTCGACGCAGAAAAGACCGTCTATAGATCCTAAGAAAATAATTCGAACCATTTAATTCTGCGATAATTTTATAAGTAAAATAATCAGAAATGTATGCGAACGGATCTAGACGTTCCCGGATGATTGGAAGAGGCAACGATACTCGATATTCATAAACTCACTTCCACCGGTGATCACAACTGTATCAGGAACCGGATCCCTGGACAGTAAATGGTCCGCTGTTATCACCGGACTTTGAACGACGATAGATAGTTGTAACGGTAATTCCGCGGGGGTGAGGTTTCTGAAAATTTCTGTTACCTCGGCGATAATTGGCTGCTCGATCGACCGTCGTTTCCTGCCGTATGAAATCTGTCCTCCTCTGCATGTAGTCTTCAATCAGAAATCACAAAAATTTCAATTATCATTTTATTTATTTAACCATCATCAGTAATATTTCTTTGCAACCGAGAATAATTAATTCCAGAACAATTTAACATGTAAATAAATCTGCAATGTTATTTGCGTTACAACGTAAAAAAAAAAAAGAAAAAAATAGGATCCGAGCCAACTTACCGGCTCACAAACTTCGAGACAAAATCTAACGATGACGTTGAATCGCACAATTTGACTATCGGGGAATTTGAAGGCAGTAAATGTTGAGATCAGAGAACGGTTGTCCATCGGATCCTTTAACAGCGCGGGAAAGGTTGGCGGATCCGTTGGACATCCAGATTCATCCAGAAGAAGATACGAGGAATCTCCGGACGCGCTACTAGCTACGAGGTGTCCAGCTATGATATCGTAAGGTCCTGCAAAAGAATTGTTGACGCTTAAATACTCCTGAAAATTTCACTGAATCGATCAAAGAGAATTTGTAAATAAAAAGAGCGTATCCCGCACAAACGTCAAGAGACACGCGAGTGACTCACCGTCAACAGGTTGAATTTCGATTCTGAGCGTTAACTTCTGCCCTAATTGTGTAACGACTGCATCCATATTTTCCTCGTTCAAGATTCTCATCGTCACCACTGGTGCTTCGGAAGATGCGTTTATTATGATTGACCCAACTGGCGGTACGCCTGCGCTAAAAAGAATAACCAGAGCCAGAATATCGGGGATACTTGTCATAATATCGAGGTCAAATTTTTATATCAGAGTCGTTATTCAATTATATAAAGCGATATCATTTGTTTGAAAAATAGTGTTGCACAAAAAAAAAGTGGACTTACTTTGGATCCAAGAAAGAAAAACTCGAATTAACGGACACGTTTCTCGGTTCCGGGATATTACGGTCGTCTAATGAGCATCCAACTTTCACCGACTGATCTCCCAATCGTTGGATAATTGGATTATATTGTATCACAATAGTGGCCCAAACCAACGTATGAGTTCTGCAAATAATAAGTATCACGATGCATGACGACATATTAAAAAAATATATCGTAATAAAATTAATTAACGTAACAATAAAATACATATTATATATATTAATAAATGTATTGATAAATAATATTATATTATTAAATATATTATATTAATAATAAAATTATATAATTTTAATAATACAAGTACCGATTTTCATTGTCAATGGAAAACGCGGGTGTCAGACCACATTCAATGTTAGATTTGTTTATGGACTCTTTCTTTGGCAGAGGCAATCTTAAGATTGTCACATTTTTCCCAACACCATTAACACCGCAAGTATCTCCATATCCACTCGCATACATTCGTCCTTCAAAAGGCTCCACAGTAGTTAATGTAACTGTCATGACTGATTCGCCGCATTGTACTTTCACTAAAAAATATGGCATTTAAATGGTATTAAAAATTCATTCATAAGGAATATGATTTATAAAATTATCTATCTATCATAAACGTACAATCCAGGCAAGCTTCTTGTTCTTTATAAATGACGTTGGGTCTGGCAACCAGCGAACTGACTCCAAGACTGATTGTATCGTCAGAATGCAGCAAGCAAAATGGTTTCACTTCCGAATAGTCGACGGTATAAGCTCTGCATATGAAGCCATTTTCGCTGCGATCACATTTCTCCTCGCACTAAAAAAGATCATAATCGAATCACACCCTCATTCAATCGATAAGAGAATCGATAAGAGAAATGGGAGAAATATACCTGCTTTATATCGAGACCCGGTAGCACCACTTCCGAGTATGGCAATGTTACATTCCGATACTCCGCATAGGAACAATAGCTTTTCTTCGCTGCACGAAAACATGTACAAATTGAATGCAATTCGATCTTGCAACCAAAAGACAGATTAGCGACTTACATATATTATGGCACTGATCTTGCAAATATTCATCCCGATACATGGACGATCTGTAGGCTTGCGGTCTAGTTCCTCTCTCGAATTTTGACAACGAACACATGCCAATGGTATCGTTGATTGACAAAGGCTCGCTAGTACGAAATTGCGCAGATTCGCACGCGCTTCCTAATATATTATACAAAAGTTTTTATGTAACTTGTTATAAATTTATTATTTTTTGAAACTTTTAATCGATTTATTTGAGACTCGTCAAGATACAATCCATGGAATTATTCTATAAAGTGCGTACCTGCTTTTAGACACTTCTCGTAACACTCGCTTCTTCGTAATGTTTGATATAAGTAAGAGTGTCCTTGTTTTAAAATAGCTCCCAAGGTTCTTTCTACTTGCCACAGTCTTCGTCGTTTGCAATTTGGTGAAACTGAAGTATAAAATCAAAGATTTTGAAAAAGTGCATCTTAAAATTTGCTTTTAGAAGCGAAAAAATAGTGAAAATTTTCTTTACATATTTTAAATATTTTCTTCTCTCACAAAATCTGAAATAATTTCTCCAAACCTACTCTATGTCACTTTTGTAGAGCTTTGCGAGATCAAAAGCTTACTTTTACATTCTATATGTGTTAGAAAGAAAATATTTACAATTAGTTAGAGAGAGAATTTTTTAAATAAATAATATACTCTACAGTATATATATATCATAATAGAAAAGGAAACAGCCTTTTTACCTTTAATACAGATTTTATGGAAAAACGTGGCGTTAGTTTCAGGAATGAGTTCTTCGCCTTTTACTTGCACGCTATAACAAATGTTACTCGCAAAATCGATTACAAACGCTGTGCAATTCAAGGTTTTACATCTGTAACAGATCAATTATTTTTAATTAATATAAATTTACACATTTTTCTATATTTAATATATATGACCATTAATTCTTATTGTTAAAAGAAAAAAACAAATTAATTTTCTTTATAAAAAAATTGCGCTATTTCAGTCATATATTTATATTATTATACATTTATTATATTATATTATATTATATATTTTTTTTTAAATATTTAACTAATTTTAATTAAAGTATAGGGCCTATTAGAAATGATTAATTGATGAATTACCTGTCAAAACAAAGCACGACAATGCCGTTGTTATCGGCATATTGGCCTACGCCAACATTTTTGTGGAATACAGTTTCTACAGCGTTTGCGGGCTTAGCTCCGATGATTTTCTCCCATCCCATATCTTGATCCTGACAATTCTGAGACCAACCTGAAGGACATAAGTCTTATAAATTGCGAGCTGCAGTTAAATAGCCGTGCTTACGATCTGTGTGTACTTTTCGCGTGATGCTACAGAACAAGCTATACTTGCCACTCAGAAAAAGAAAATGTTTATTTAGGTATATTTTATCAGTTATCAAATTATAGATATTTGTAATTCAAATTAAGAAAGAAAATCACGAACGAGTCAAACAACTTTATACAAATTCTTTTTAAGCCAAGTAAAATTATCGCTAAAAAGTGTAATAAAGAATAAGAATAATATTTTTTATTTATTAGTCTACAAATTTTGCTTTTTGTTGTGTAATAAAATTTTATTATAATAAACAAAAAATAAATCTCTTTACATTTACTATACTACAGCTACTATTTATTAAAAGTATTAGACTGTTCCATTTGTATAAAACATTGATTCTTACCTGTGCTTAAAGCGACACTGCAAACAAAAACCATGAAATGTAGGATCATCATCATTCTGTATCTTTGCACTGCAAATGTGACGAGATGAAAATCAGTTGCGAGAGTTTGCTCTTCAAGGATTCCTGGATTGTTCTAGAGACTCCGGAACAACATCTTCTGTTTCTCACTCGTACCGCTGATTTACCTGTATATATATTATATATATATATATATATATATATATATATATATATATATATATATGTATATATGCAAATATCTCGTTACGTAATGTCGCTATCACATGTAAAAAGTTGAAATCAGCACGCATTAAACTAACAATAAGTATATCGTCGAGTGAAGACGCGGTCGAATGCGCGATCATCCGCGTTAGCTACTCCTTTAAGAACTCCCTCCTATCTTCAAGGTTTCAAGATAATGCAATGTTTCTTCATATATAAACGAGCTGTTCGCTGCATAATATTACGTGTGCCGTTTTTACCTCGTGCTTTTGGTTCCGCTATCTCCTGACACTACGTAAGCACACGACATAATTCGCGACAGCGATTTACAATGGGATTGCCTCTCAACTCTGTTAAACCCGGGAGGATGAGTGCGAAAAGAAATGTGCCCTTATATTTCGCGGTCAAAAATTTCGCGATAATATCATTGCGTAAAAAGTCGTCTTTTCACTTACAGATTAAAAGGATTAGTCGTGGTGTAATATAATTAGTACTCTTGTGCATGTTATTAGGTACTCTTGTAAAAAAGGACAGCGTTAGATGCGATGAGACTTTTATGCTGATGATTACTCACGTTTATTAAAACGATGATGACTGATAACAGTTATTTCTTTTCTACATTTACACGTAAGCGAATTTCGCATAATTTCAGGACATAATGGAATTAGAATTTTATATTTGATAATTAAAATTATTAACTCACGTTATAAAGCACGAAATATAAATATCTATAATTGACAAAGTTTATATTAATTATATAAAGCTATATTGCAATTCCTACACAGAAAAAAAGAATATTTTTATTTTGACAATATATTCTTGTTATTTAAAAATAATTTTCTTCAATGAAGAGGGATAAAGTAACACACATGTTCAAATGGAAGATTATAATTTTCTTAGAATCAAAATAATTATTTTATTGAAATGACAGTTATAGTCTTGAAATAAAACTGTAATATTGTTGAAATTTAAGATTTTTAAATTCTTCTAAGAGGATTATAAATTGTTGCATATATAATAAACGTGTTTATATGAGTATACATAAGTTTGACATTTGATTTGAAGGTTGAGTTTACTTTTTTCTGTGTATGAACGCAAAAATTAAGGAAAAAGTTTACAAAGTTTTATTTAATAAATTATATAAAAGTAATGTACACAAGAGATAAGCGATATACAGTATATAAAACGTATTGAAGCAAAAATAAGAATTCATACCATATTAATATTCACTTTGAATAAAAAAAAAACAACGTTCTTTTCTACTCCAAGATTCGCTTTAAATAATGATTTAGAAATATATGATTTTTTTGCTATTTATACTCTTGTGCAGCATCCACTCACGCGTTCTTATGCAAAACGCTGATCCGTCATTGAACTCTCTAGTAGCAATTGTCACACTTAGCTGAAGTGTGCATCCTCGGCGGGTTAAAGATCGGTGTATCTCATCGGCGGCTGCATGCGCTCCTCGACGTAATCGAGCGGTGCTCGCGATTCACTCTCGGCGTACATTCGTCGTCCTTTCGTTTGTACAGAGAGTGAGATGGACGGACGGGCGAGCGTTCCACTAACCAACTGCGGGACAGACACGTAACGAAATGAAAAGCTATCGTGCCACCGAGCCACATCGGCGGATACGACGAGGAAGAGCAGAGGGGCATTCCATCCGCCTGCCCGATCGAATGATCGGATGCGGCTGGGTAAATACAGCTCCGCGTACATCAATCCATTCACCAGCATTGTCGTGAAAAAGAAAGAAATAAAAGAAAAAAAAGAAAAAAAAAAAAAAAAAAAAACGATGGCGAGGTCGGCAAACGATTATCTGGGATGCTTTGCGCCGCCCAAGTGTGCGTACGTACGTACGCACGTTCGCTCATCGGTGACACAAATTCGGCCTTCGTCTATCGTTATCGTAGACGATTACGAAGTACTCGATACTTAAATGAAGTATAAAGATCTGCAGCTTAGGAAACGAGTGTTTGCTTTGACTGCTAACATACCGTTACAAATATGATGTGTATTTAATTATTTGAGTATGCGCGTTATTCGTCTGATTAAATTCACAATAAGTATGCAAATATGCTTTGACTTTGTGGAATTAATTTTAGTATAAAAATTTAAATGAATTGTAATATTTAATTTAATGTGAAAATTTAATTTAATATCTGTGGAGAAAGATTCTTTATATTTTGAAATAAACGTAAAGGGGAGAAGAATGTTTTTTTTTTTTTTTTTTTTTTTTTTTTACAATGGAGTTTAAATGGATTCAGACACAGCGTCATTTAGTACGAATGCCAATGTTCTGCTGTTAAAAGAGTTTCCCACAGTGCAACAACTACAATTGAACAAGCATCGGAAGCCTATATCGATAGCGAACATCGAAACTAGTAGTGTCCTTCGTTTTACGTAACTCTCTGGCATCGTTTACGCTTATTAGTCTCAGTAGCATATACATTTATCGATACAACAAGATGTCTAATGTGCACTTGGCAAAATGAGATATCTTTCGAATATATAATAACGATATATGATACATAAATTGTAGATGTTGTTTGGAAAATTCGTTATATTATGTGTGCGTGTATATGTGCGTTTGTGCGTTCCATAAAACTTTTTTTCAACAGAACAGAGTCGTGGAATCCGTCCGATGTAATAATATATTGTATGTAGAGAAAAAAATCAAATTTTATAATTAATATCTGAAAATTAAACATTTTTTAATTTGGCAGAATAAATTGCTATCAATTTTTATTTATTTTTTGGAAAAAAAGTTACTTACAAGAGCGAATAAAACCTAAAAGTAGAAAACAATTACACAATTTTACATTAAAAGCATAAAATATTAAATAGACGTCATAAAGCGTAATATATGCGTTGCAGCTTTAAATAGATTTTACTGCTCTCATTTTTAAACTAATAGCATTTGCTTCACTTTTATTATTATCACTCGTTATGTCACTACATATGCTTATTACTAAATATAAGTGAAATCTTTGATTTGTGGGTTTATAGCATGTAAGTTTTGAGCTGCGGGTATGATGGTCTTACATAAATAAGTGTATTTGTCGCAATATATTTGTTGCGAAATAAATAGAACAAAAGAATTCTGCAATATTCCAATTCATGAAAATTAATAGTATTTTTAGAATAATGAAGGAGCTAAATTACATTATACATTCATTAAATTGCTATTATAACTCGTGTTATATTACAATCACTACTAGATTATATTTTATATATGCTTTTCTCTCTCTTTTTCTCTCTGTCTTTTATTTTATATAAAATTATTCTTTTAACTATTTTTTGTTCTACCTTATTTTATTTTCAATTATTTCTCTTTCTTCAGCTCTTGTTCATGTCTTATCATTCTAATATATATTTTTAAAACTTTTTTAAATGTCTAGCAATTGAAAATTGCGTGTCACACGATTGCCTTTGTGATATTATAGTCTGTAAACGATTGTAAAGTTTGAATGGCATGTGCTACAATGAGCGCAATCGATTCGATCAATTTTAAATCGATTCCATCGTTTCCGATGAATAATGACGCCGGTATCATTGGCCCGTATAAATGAAAGCCATTTCCTTATTATACGGATATAGGATGTGTGGAAACGCGCATTTAATGAAATTTCAAATAGCGGCAAATTACATAAATAAATAAAAAAAAGTGCGTGTTATTATTTAACAATAAGTAAAAATTCTCTACAATACTAATTATTGAAAAAATAATTTTCATACGTGACGTAAGAATATTTCGTTATTTAATTAAAATAAAATATGATAATTACTCATGATAAGCACTCGTGAGTCATATGCAAATTTGTACGTTTATAAATTATTAATATCTGCCACGACATTTTTTTTCTTCTACAATAGCCGCAAGAAATGATTACAGAAGGCCTATCTTACCGACATAAATCTCTTACGGGTGTCGCGAACTATTTTATCGATCGGACCTGTTTTACCGACCAGCGAGTTGCCGGCTGCTCCGCGAGAGGCGCTCGGTCAATTGGGACGCGAGCAAACACGGAGTAACGAGTCGCGAGTCGTCGATTGTCGGGCGAGCAGTCGTGAGCTTGCGGTCGATCTGGTTGTTTTTTTTTTTGTCAGTGCGCCTATTGCGTTTGTAACGTGTGAAATTTTTGCGCCTCTCGTCGCGGAGTGAATGCGCGCGTCCGATCACCCCGATACGTCATTAACCTCGAACATCGCTCTGCGTAGTTGAGGGACGACGTCGATCGCCTACACGGGCGTGACAAGAGGAACGGTACGTCGCGGCGCGTCGCGTCGCGTCGCGTCGCGTCGCGTTACGTTAAAATGGGAGCTCGCGCGGCCAAAAAGAGGCCAGTTTCGTCGCGACGCGTAGTCTCGTACGTGTGAGAAGCGGATGTTGTAAAGAGGGAACCGAGGAATATCGTCGCGCATCTCGAGAGGATAAGCGAAAAAGAAAAAAAGAGAGTACGGGACGAGGCGACGGAGGGAGAAGCGCAAAAGATAGAGAGAGAGAGAGAGAGAGGAAGAGAGAGGAAGAGAGCATCGTCCTCCGAAGCGTCGTGTTGTCCTTGCCACAACACTAACCTTAATCGGTGTTGTGCTTACTCAGCCGTAGTCACGATATTACTCGTCGATCGACGTTCATCTGTCAATTAAGGGTCGGATCTGTCAAGTCAATTAAACGGGGCTCTCTCGAGGCGCGTTCGTTGGATCCGCACGGAATGCTATCCTCGCCGCCGTCGTCGTCGTCGCCGTCGCCGTCATCGTCGTCATCGTCGTCGTCGGTGTTACGCTAAAAATATGCGGCAGTGAGAAACACACGGCGGAGCACCGCCCGTGGCAGAGCGAAGCGGCTGGCTCTCTCGGCTGCGTGTGCTGGACGCGGGAGGAGAGGAAGGAGAAAGAGAAGAGGAGGCAGGCAGGACTCTGTTGGACGAGGAAGGGGTGATCATCGTGTGTTGGCGCGACAACCCATCGACGAAAGGATCGCCGAGGAAAATGGCGGACCTCGAGGCGGTGCTGGCGGATGTCAGCTACCTGATGGCCATGGAGAAGAGCAAGTGCACGCCGGCCGCCCGTGCCAGCAAGAAGATTATTCTGCCGGATCCTAGGTACACAAACAACTCGCCTTACTCCGCGATTTCCGGCCGCGGTGCGCGGTGCGTGCGGTTCGATACGAGGAGAGAAGGAGGCGGACGGCGGTGGCGACCGACCGCCCGTCCGCCGGAGGACCTCTCCCCATTTCCTGCCCCTCCCTTCTCTCCCTCTTCCGCCTCTATTTTCCCTGTACTTTTCTTCCTTTATCACCGTCGTTGACGATACGTCATACGTCTCCCTCGTGACGACGTTTAAACCGACGTCTCTTTGTCAGTCGTCCGCTTCCCCTCTCCTCGCGTCGTCCGATTTTCGCGAATTTTTGGCGGGCAAAAAATGTTTACAAACAGCCGTGCGATACCGTGCGAGAGTCGACGAGCGAATTTATTTCTAATTCTTTCGATAGGTCGTCATAGGCTTGAGGATCATGCGAATTTTCCAGGATGTCGACGAAATAATCGGCTTCTCACGTATATTTATTAGAGAATCGATAAATCTCGGAAATCAATTACGTTGTCCGTCTCGCGTGAGATGTTTTGACGTTAAAACATCTCCCTTTGATTGACCGACGAATCTATCTCGGATCTCTCATCATAAAGAGATACCGATATTCCCAGTCAATCTTCATACACAAATATATAAGGCACACAAGATATATGCTCGCATGTTAAATCTTGGTTTATCTTGGAAAGATTAAATTCCCGGGATGGAATAAATTTTGTTCGATCGATCACAATTCCACTTTCTCTCTCTCTCTCTCTTCTCTCTCTCTCTCTCTTTATTCATCCGAAAAGCGGAAGGTCGTTTGTTTCTCAACGGTTTCTCATATCATCGTTCGATACTTTGCATCGATTATAATTTGCTAATGTTTACACTGTTGGCGTTATTTTTGGTCCGCAAACTACGGATATTAGCAAAGCTTTCGCCTCGTGAAAATAAGTCGACTCGGTAGCAGGCGTCGTTTTTGCTGGCGATTTGCCAAGCGAACGTTTCACGTGCACGTCGAAATACTGAATAAGGCAAAACTGCGTGTTCAAACGACATAAAGGGTAGGGCTTGATAGTCGAGGCTAAGAATTTTCACGAGGCAACGTACATCTTCTTTAGCTGTGTTGGTTATTTTCTTTTATGCAGTCACTAAAAATGTATATATCTCTACAAAGTGGCATTAAAAATATTACAAGAAGCTCGAGAAATTCTATAAATTACGAAACTTTAAAGAAAATATACTTATATACCAAAGCCCCGTTGGTTAAACTTTTAATCCAAGTTTAAAAATCCAATAAATTTGATTTTCTTTTCTCGTCGGAACATTTCAATTACTTTTTTTTTTTTTTTTTTTTTTTTTTTTTTTTAATCCTTAATCTTTGTAAAGAAAATATCTGTACACTCGGGTGCGTTAATGTCCGGTATTCATTTAAAAGAACATTTTGTAATTCGTTTTCATCCGTCTTCTTCGTGAGAATATGAAGCATTTAAAGCGTGCAATTAATTGTGTAAACAAAGATATGGTTCTTAAACATTGCGGAAGAAATTTAACTTTTGAACGTAAGCAAACAAGCATTTGACAGCTCAAAATCAAACTGCTGTGGTTTTGAAAGAGCGGAAGAATTTTTAAAAATAAACCACGTTAATGGTTTTATTTTTAATTTCTTTCCTTCCATTAAATGATGTCATTTATTCTCCAGATTAAAATAGAATCAATGTAATAGTTTTGTCAGTCAGTCAGCCAGTCAGTTCCTTGTTAGTGTCGGAATACGTATTTGGCGCACCGAACTTGGTGCGTGAATGAATGGCGGTGCTGAATATCGGATTACACTACCATGTCCGTCTTCAGCGAAGCTTTAGAAGTCGATAATCTTAAAGGATTTTGAATGTGAGACGTCTCTTTCGCCGAATATACTCTCGTTTCAATTACACAACGTACACGCAAACGGAAATTCACCCCGTCGTTGAGTAGCTTCGTAGAAAGAGTATCGATTATTCTGGCAGCATATATCTCTCTTACATGAAAGTTCGCTAAACTGTATTCGGCCAGGAGCAAAGTTCTCGGAGCGTAATCGATCCTGGGCAATTCCTTCAAAGCCATCGACACCGAGCGGTAGCGGCGTAATTAATCGCGTTTATAGACGTTTGATTGCGCTGTCAAATACACATCTATATCTAGAGATGTTGTGCAACCTCCCGTATTCTGTATATACATATCTTTCTGTCTATCTACGATCGGAAAAATACACGGGCTATACTTGTGTGGCTCTCATATGACAGTTGAACATAATCTCGTCCTTACGTCAACGCAAAGGTCGGATTGAAATTGATTGTCAATATAAGGGAAATAAATTTTCTACGACGGTATAAAAGAAAACGTAATACACACACAGTGTACGGTGGACAAGTTACGCACCATCGATATCATTTCTATGTGGTTAAAACAACGAAATTTATTTCCGTAGAGTTCGTGCATCCGTTTCTGAGCGATCGCGTAATGTAATAAATAAATTATAAAACGTCACAGGGATCGTAATATCGAACGTCATTGAAAAATATGCGGATCGATCTACGATAAAAAAAAAATGCAATTTTTCTTTGGTTTACTACGGTTACGCGCATAAAAAAAATGTTTCCGATTTTCTTCAACCTTCGGTTATTATAGCGGGATCAGATCCGACCTCGAAGGATGCATTTTAGAAAATGTCAGAGTGCGCGAGTTGTTTTTAGCTCATTATTTTTGTAACGCTTTATAACATTACGAACGCGGCTAATTTGTATTACTCATCATCGAGAACACAAATTACTATACAAGAAATAAATACAAATAAAAAGCACCGGCCCCGGCACTCTTTCGCGCCCAAATTTCGCGATCGCAAGACGCGGTGGGATTTCGCTATCTAACCGCGACCTGTCAAATCGATATACGTTGACGTTATTAGAAAGGAAAAATCGCACACGTGATAAAAAATCATTCGACGGCGAGTTTGAGCGACCGAATGGGGACACACAATGCCGACGGTCTTTTTTTTCTCAAATAAACTGTAACCAGGTCATATGCTTAGTTTATGTAGCGTAGTAATCGCTGAGAAGCTTAGTCGACTAATATTAGACTAAAATTAACCCCGACTAAAAGCGTTGACACTGGTCGAGTATACTCGACTTGTCACATCGACCCAGTCGACCGTTACGTCGACTGTAAATCCGGTATAAGTCAACGTTAACGCGCTGTCAACGGAGAGGCTGCGACGTCGCAGCCTCTCCTCTCGTTCAGTGTTAGCTAATGAAAAAAAATCGCATACATAGCAACGACGGTCAGATTATTCATCACAGCATTAATGCGCGAGCGGTGACACGTAGCGTACCCTCGCACCTTCACGCGGCCGCCAAGTTAAAAATGCGTGAACGCGCATCTGGAAGCACGATAACTATCCCTTTTTCGCGCTCTTACGAACCTCGCACGAGGGATCGCGCCACGTCGCGTAAAATAAGATTCCGAAAGGGGAGAAAAAAATCTAGAGCCTGCGAGATTGATTGATCATTAACTTGGTAAATTACAAGCTGCGCCAGCAACCTATAGAATCTATAAAACAAATAATATATCACGTATAATTTACGATTTACGCAAGATCTTTAACCTTTTATTCAATTATATTTCTATGTATTCGTTTCTCCAAAATATAGATAAATATATATAAATAAATTTTTCAAACATCTGTCGCGTGACAGATATAATCAGTCAAGTGAGAGAAGGAAAATTCAAGACAAAACTTGATCGGATTTGTTGGAAAATTGACCTTTCATTGTTATACTAGCGCTTAGCTTTTATGTTCGACATTTCGCGAATGTTGATGTTTTAACGACACGAGGGACAGCACTTTCGTGCGTGCTATACATCCTTGGACTATAAAGTATGATGCGATATCGCGATACGGCACGTACTGTGCCGCCAGTCTAATATAGTAGAAGCTTGGAACAACTCAATTTTCGAGTTTAATTAACCGACGCTTTACCGTCTCTTACTCTTCACGTGAAACGTGCGAAACAAGCGTACAACGTTTCGATATCTTACCGCAATTCCCGGTATGTCAGAAGCAAATGGCAAATTTCCTAGCACGCCTATAGGAAAAATATACGTATAGAGAGCTGACGGAGAGATATATACAGGGCGAATGTAAACTATTTGTCTTCTTCGTATTTTTCTTTCCTCCTTTCTCGCTCGCTCCTCATCCGTAAAGCGAAACGTCAGATTTTTTTTTTTTTACCAACAATCGAATCGTTCTTTATTACAGCAATGATAAATTTAATCGCAAAACGATGGAACGACGGACGTATCGTTGTGAGTGCTGCAATATGTACGAAACGAAGTGTATACTTTGTTTCAGTCCACAAATAGTCGAATCATCGCTACTATTGACGCTCGGTAAAGTTTACTCTGTCTTTCTCTATTTCTCTCTCGTGCGACGTGCGTTATTCTCGTTTAGTTTCCTCTTCTCTCAAGTTGTCGACGTGCCGGCGCCTCTCGAGATGCCTCCCTCTCTTCAGAATCTTCTTATTCGCAAAACGACTTCTCATAAATCCTCGGATTATTACGACGGAGCGAGTCATAAGCGTATTAGTTCACGAGATTATTAATGTAGCTCTATATCGTCATGTTAATCCGCCACTCGCCAGACATTTAGAATGGTGTAGGTATATATATATATATATATATATATATATATATATATATGTGTGTGTTTTTTTTCTCATGTCTGTTTCTTAATTATATATGTATTTTTAAATAGATTTTTTTTTAGCGCATTGATAAGTACAGCTCTCTTTCACGAGGATTCAAAGGCGAGACGGTATTGACATTATCCGTCAGTGTCGTTGGACGGGATCGATTAATCGTTGATTGGCTCAGGTGGAATCGATAAAATACTGGGCCATTCGTTCGTGTTCTACTCTCGATATTCCAAACGGACAACTATACTATCCCTTTTTCGCGCTGAAGGAAATATAACTCTGAACAAATATAATAGGAAAAGGCAGCTGTAGCCTTTCAGAAAGGACATATATCGAGGAAGCAGCGGTCCCAGATGTAATTAAAAGTAGTAATCAGCGAGCCGGACAAATACACGTATCTCTCGTTACTCTTGTGTCGCTGTAAAAACGTCTGGTTTGCTGTATAAAAACGAATTTAGGAGAATAAATAAACGAAATAAAGTTTCGCGAGAAAGAAAGAGAGAAAGATAAAGACAGGAGTCACGTGCGCTATCGCAAACTTTCGTGACGAGCTCTCGCTAGATTAAATAATTATGTCCGAGTGACATTTGATGCCCGGAGGAGTCATTTTCTCCTTTATGACTCTAACGATATTTTCCAACTTTTTATGTTTTATCATATTGCCAAAATGAAAAACTTTTATTACTTACTCGCTAAAAACTTTGAAAATACGAATATAATTAGCATGAAGGTTCATATAATAAACATTTTATTTGCATCATTAGCGAAAAGCAGGGTTGGTCGGAAAAAGACCATTGAGTGGAAAAAATCCTGGTAAATTCCGGTTTTTACTTCTCCCGGACCTTATAAACTGGCAAAAGAGTTATAAAAATAACTAATATGTAATACTGAAATATATTTATACAACTTTATGTAAAAAATTTATTTTTGCTGTGATTAATACTAACCGTTATTTAAAAAATTTAAAAAAATTAAATCAATATAATAATAAAATCCTTTTTTAATTCAAATTTACTATATAAAAGTTTTCGAAGCAAAAACTTTCGAGATATAAATGTTACTAAATTTTATATTAATTTCCAGTTTAATGAAAAAGTGTAATAGTAATAAAATTAACAATATTTATCAATATACATACATCTAGTTCGCGTTTACTGTTTAACATTTTCTAATAAACTAATTTATTTCCTACGTCAATTTCTAATTTATTATAAATTTTATTTCCGCGAAAAGCTTAAATTGGAAAACATTTTCTTAATTGATAAATATTGATAAAATATTTTCTAGTTATCTTAGTATTTTTAATAAAAAAGAATTTTTTTTTTTTCCCGGAAAATACCATTGGATTTTATCCATAAAATGAAATTTTGCCAACCAGCGAAAAGAGAAACGGAACGTCAAATGTCGATAAATGAAGTAAATAATATTAAAGTATGATAAATAAAAGTGAATAGGTATTCGAAACGCGATTGCGACGATTTGCGCTCTCGAGAAAGGGCATTCTTGACAGGCGTACAATTGAGATATGTCACGTGTCTCCATCACGTTACGATATACGTCGTGTTCGCGCACATAACTGTCATCGTAAATAGTAGGATACCGTCGGCGCTACATACATTAATTACCGTCTTTTATCGACACTGCAACGTGCGTTCAGACGCGTTGAATGGTAGCCACGAAACTACCCCTATTCACGGTAGGAAAAAAAGAAGAAAGAAAGAAAAAAAAAAAAAAAGAAGAGATCGCAATCAAGCGAAGAGAAAGGTGGGGAATGGAGGCCAAAGAGAGAGAGCGATTGAAGCCCCAGAAACCCCGGTGTAAGAGCGGATTCGTCCGCTTTGCCGACGCGAGCCTAAAAGGATACACGCGCACGAGCGCCCTTCGTTAATCCGAAGCCGCTTTTACGGGCAAAGTGTAATTTTCTCGTCGTCAAATTGCTCGCGGAATACGATAGTAGCGATCGATGGAAATGGACATTGGCTGATGGAAATTCCGATCTACGTCCCCTCGCTATAACGCTATACCTTCGTATCGTCGCTTGTTTACGCGCTTTAACTGCATTCGTGGTTTTAATCCCTGATGCAGAGCATAACTTTAGGAATGATTGATAGTCGGGCCGCGATGCACTTTCCGCGCTCGACTGCGGCCGGATCGCATTATGCAATACGAGGATAAATGACGTTTCATCGAATTTTAAGCCGATAAAGGAGAGTATATCTCTTGTCTTTCTTTTATTATTTTTCGAGTCATTTTTTCTCGATATGATAAATGAGTCTCTCGCGAGAAAAACAACGTCGTTTTTTTTATTTTTATTTTATTTTTTTTTTTTTTTTTTTCACATTATAGGAATTACATATTAAATATTCCTGTCTGCGCACACAAAAGGTCAAACGTCATTGCTTAATTCATTGCGTAACGTAAATCAATTGGCTTAATGGAGGAGTATTTTCGTCGAGCGTTAACGATGTATCGTTTCTCTTAAACGTTGCTAATCACTGAAAATTTCAGTAACGGCAGAAATAAGGCCTATTTTTAATCGACGGGCGAATGTATTTGCATTTTGAATGTGTATTTTATAGAAATAAGTCAACAAGGGTGTATACACATGATGTATATGTTGAAGCAGCCAGGCTTTACTGACCGGGTAGCTAGTTGCATTAGCAACTGAGAACGACGCGAGTAATCTCTCCGTTTCAATAAACTTCTTCTGCCTCTAGAGATACGTTTATTGCGACGCGCGCGAAAGATTTTGGTTGATTTTTGGGGCGCGAACAGAAATACGCCAAGCGGGGCGCGGTTTATGCGGTCTTGGCGCCGTATTTTCGACGTAAACTGCTCGGTCTGCTGACTTTGCCGCTTAAAATCCAATTGCGTACTAATCGAGGGACATGTAATCTCCTGGCCGTTTGATATCCTGCGTTTTTACGCTACATTATCGCAGAGTATCGGCAATAACGATTAAGCTAATCAAATCGGTATAACATTTAGAGTCTTTTCGCGATGAAATGAAGAAGAACTAAAATGAGACAAATGCTAAGATAATTTTACGATCATCGAATCGCCCGTTGCGTCTCAAGATAGGTATGCGGAACTTTATACTCTGACGTACGTTGCGATACATTCTCGAGTTTAAATTCAAATGACAACTATAAATACTGAATCGAAGATTCATTGATTTGAGGTCCGGATCGTTTTCAAGTTGAAAAATAACTTGGAGTCCTCATATTTAGTCATCATATTTAGTTATATTTAATTAGCAACAGGAAAGTCTGCCGTGTTTTTATTTTCTTCTTCGGTAATTTTTTACCATAGGTTTCTTTTTTTTTTTTTTTTTTTTTTTTCTGTGCCGGATCAATGCTTCGAATCAATTAACTATATGGATTCCATACGGACGGATTTACATATAACTGCCGCTTTTTCCATAATCGCATAATATTGTGCACGATTTCAGATTCACTGCGTCAATCGCGACATGATCGAGTGAATAAAAGTCTGCCATTACTGTACATACATATAACACACTATCGTACGCGATGGCTGGCGATGTTCCAACCAATCGTTCAGAAACACGAGGATTTATTTTGTTCGGTTGCAAAGCTCATTCACTACCTCTCCCCCTCCCCCGCTTTTGTTCCATCACCGAGAATTAATTCATATCCTATGACTATGTATCAAAAATTGATCCAAAGTGGACTTTGCCAGGCGTTTATCCTTGAACTCTATTGCTTAATTTCTTCCGTGCCTTTTATTTCGTCATTCTATTTACAACAGCTGTGCGAGAACATTTTTTCTAAAATGCCAAGGATGCGGTTTATTCGCATATTTTTTTACCCTTCTCTTTTTATTTTAATTTTAATTGGTTACAGAAAACGTATATTTCATTGATATTCAAAGATATTTCTGTATCTTTATTTCTTCGTGCTCGGAGAATGTCAGCGATAGAATATCAAATGATTCTTCCTAAATTCGTGTGTATTTAACAAGGGTGGAGCACGCAAATGTCAAAGTCGACGACCCCGAAGACTCTCGTCTCTGGCAAGCATTCGTCGCTTCTTCATTCATTCCCCTCAATGTTTTTTCTCTCGTCGAATTTGTCGTCGTACGATAAACTGTACAGAGACGAGGAACTGGAAGCGAACGATATTAAGCTCCGCCAGATTTATGGCAGCGTTTCACGAAGAGGAAAGCTATCCTTTTTTTCCAACGGTTCGTTGACCAGATTAGATTTTACTATAAACTAAAGATCGAAAAATTAAACGCTTACGTGAGATCGCTCCCGGATCACGTAATTCGCGCGTTACCTCGTCTCGAAATACTTCAAAATTTCTCGGCTACTCTTCTAGTCATTTCCGTAATGACATGCGAATAAATTGCGATACAAATTTAGCAATGAATAATCGCGCGACTATTAAAGAACTAGTAAAGGATAATATAAATAATAAAATGCTTTTACGTCAGCGCGAAAATAAAAGTCCATGGCGTAGCGCGAGATGCGTTCGAGAGAATAAATTTTAATATTTGTTTTATAAGTAGTCATTTTGCATAGTAACTCTTGGAGAGTTTCGAAAAACGCTTGGTGCTTTAATATTGCACGATTGCGTGAAATTAAAAGCCCGACCGCTGCCGAGCCGATCACATCTAACCGGCGACTCTGATAACTTGTATAATTTAGTGCCCCTGGTATCTCTATGGTGACCAGTCCCTGAGGCGATATTGCGTAAATAAGTGATACACTGTGTAGATGGAACACGGCGAACTTAATTATTCGCTCACCAAATAAAAAGGCGTTGTAAAATCCAGCCGAACAGACGGTCGACCGAGAGACGATGATAATACGATTAATTATTGAAGATTAATAAAATTGATATAAGATATTTGAAAATGTTGTGATGGAATTAGATTTTTTGACAAAAGTTTTATACAGGAAATTTTTAGTAATAAGCCTTAATGTTAGTGATTGTTTCCACGCTAAACTAAATATTTTGGAATGAACAATGAATTTTCTTGCAGAAAACGTTCGATAAAATGTTTTATTTTCTCGTATTTTAAAGAATATTAATTTTTAACGTTGACTTAAGTATTTTATCTGACTTACGTTATTCGATTATAATTTTTCCACAAAGTAAATGGCCTTCTAGAAGTCTTTTTGAGAAACTTCCTTTTAACCTTTATATATTCCCTAAAGGGAGGTGATAAAACATTATCTCTGTAAAAGTCATTGATGATTATCTCTCGTTATCACAAGAATGTTGTTTTTCAGAGCAAAGTCGAGTGTCGAGTGTCGAGTTTGAAATTGCCCAGCCACTTTGGCTGTTTGACTAAAATAACAATTGCCATTTGCAGTTACAAGTTGCCTCGCAATGCATTCATTGCGAAGCAATTGACCGCGATGATGGCGATGATAGTAGTTTAATTTGATTGCGATTTGATGTTCAATTTGATTTGATACTACTAATTGTAACTCTGGTATTATTTATTTTATCGATTTGCATAAACGCTGAAGCGCATGACGTTGCAATTATACCTAAAATAATTCAAAATTAATCATCCAAAATTAATAATAACAAATTACTCGTGCATCGGTCGACAAAAATTATCATATCGCATAATGCAAACCTACTCAACCAATCGGTCGTGATTCTTACAATTTAGAGAAGAACATGCAATAAAATGCTTTACTCTGCTGTTTTGATTTTACATATTTATGTAAAGCAGTTTTTTCTTATTTCAAGATGACTAAAACTTTTCAACGTTACAGTCTGACAGATAAACATATGGAAGATTCAATGAGACTAACTCTCATGTATTATTTATTTAATTTTTAACTTGTAAAGTATGAAAACGCAGGCATCACATTAAGTGAAAAAGAGTACAAAAATAGTTTGTAAGTTTAAAAAAAAAAGAAATTGTATGGTGCAATATCAGTACTTATTTTATTTTTACCGTAATGAGAGTTTCTCTCGTAAAAAAAAAAAAAAGAAAAAAAAAGAAATCCATGGCAGTCGATATCCATGAGTATCTGACGTTATGAAAGTTGATCGCACTTTAGTAAAAGTTGGACCAATCTACCATAATATAGAGGTATATGTACAATATATAATATGTATAGGTATATAATATACACTTAATGAGTACATGTATATATACACATATATATATATATATATATATATATATATATATATATATATATATATATATATATCTGTAATGGTCTGTGAAATATGATCAGAGTATAAAAAAAAGAAATTTCATCGTTTACAAATGAAAGGTCATCGTAAATCTTTCAAATTGGCTATCCAGCAGACGCGATCGCTCAACTAACGAAGTATTTATGACAATTGATTATCCATTTTAATATTTTATCATATATACATCAAAGAGCAGCGATACGTGAGAAAATAGGATAATCAAAGCGATTTTAATTAGCGCCTTCGTATCAGAATAAAATCCACACCTACGTACTTTCCGCTTACGTGTACGCCATGAATCATTAGTGAATAACTGGAGAAGAAAAAGATAAAAACACTGTATATATTTTGTCAAATAATTGGCTATTATCTATCTCGGCACGGTATTACGTAGCAGCGTTTTATTATTCGAGCGCGACAGAGCATTCGCGTTCATGTAAACTCGTAAATCGCTATATTGATGTGACACGACAAGCCATAACTCTACCGTTTTACATATTGATCAATTTTGTGGCGTGATATAGGTGCGGCGAAACGTATGGAGATTTCGGATCACCGAGCACGCTAATATATCCTTCATGAAATACCGAGCACATCTTTGATAAGTTTATCGTCGACAGCAGCGTTTGATGGAATAACTGATCAGGATTATCAGTCTGTCTCAGTGTTGACCCAGAATCTCCGGAATTCTTTGGAGCGAAATCTTTGAAAAAAAAAAAAAAAATATCCGTTCTAAATGAAAAAATATCTCTTTCTCTCGCCAAATATTATTTATACAGATGTTCGCTGTAACGGTTCGCGTGATATTTGACAGCTTCCAGCTTTAAAGAAAGTTTATAAAGTGAGTTTTTATATACTTTATGCAATAAAACATTTTTTTTAAATAAAAAATCAATGTCATCTTGAATTTTTTAAATAAAACCTTTCAATTTTTATTACATATTCTTACAGCCTTTTCTTTAGGCCTTTTCAAAATACTATAATTTTATTCACTTTGAGTTAGCCATTTCCAAGTTATCGAGTTTTTTACGATAAGATATCATTGGGTGTAAGCCAGTCAAACATAAAAAAACTGTTTATTATCTAACTTTGAACTTATTATACGTTTCAACTTTTCTCATATGCTGTAGCCTATGACCTGCTGAACAAAAAATGTAATAGGCTATATAATGAACAGTTTTTTCCTGTTTGACAGTAAAAAAAAAGTGATATCTTAATATAAAAAACTCAACAACTTTGAAACGACCAAAAGGAAAATGTATAGTGTGAAAATTTTTGAACAGTAATTTTAAAAAAATTTCAAGAAGGGCTACAAGAATATGTAATAAAAATAGGGGCTTCCATTTAAAAAATTCAAGGTAACATTAATTTTTTAATAAAAAAAATTTTTTTTTTTTTTTAACTTTTTTTATTACATGTGATGGTAGCTTGCATGAAGCAGATAAAAATTCACTTTAAAAAACTTTCCTTTAAACTGTCAGAAGCGTTTCAAAAATCATGCGAAATTACGCTAAACACTTTGTATAAAGAAAAAAAAACACATTTAATAGCGAATGCAACATTGCAAAGCGATGTACACGCACCGGCATAAATGGTGTCCGTCGGTAAATGTGTATGTACGTACGTGTATGACAACCGAGAGCGTCACATACACATGCAGCGCGTACGTACGTGTCACTTGAAGCGTGGCGGAGTTCATGCAGCGGAGGAGAAAAAAGTGGGAGGCAATTCGATGTTGCATCCTTAGCGCAAGCCGCACGATCGAGAGAGAAAGCATGACAAGACGTGATGCCGATTAGTGGTGTCCTGTAGCACTGCCTCACTCACTCTACGCTTGAATGCAGGAGGAATGAGCGAGAGAGCTGTAGGACACCGCGTTGTCTCTATATGCGTCTCGTTCGCTCTCGCGCTTATATCATGCTTTCTTTTTTATTCTTTCAAGAAACGTGGCTGAACTCTGCGCATCGAATGCCGGCATTCGTAATTATTTTATTCGTATTATTTTTTATATATAAATTCTCTCTCTCTCTCTCTATATATATATATATATATATATATTTTTTTTTTTTATTTTATATTTTATATATAATTATATGTAAAAATATATATATATATGTATTTATGAAAATAAATAAAAAAAGAGAGAAAATAAATAGAGTTTTTAATTTACTTTAAATTAATATTTAATATTAATATATGTATAATTTAATCATTAATATTTAAAAAACTTTTTTATGAAGATATCTAAATTTTTGTAATATTACGCAGCATAACGTTATCTTCCCTAAATTAGTTACATTTTTATATAAGTATTGTAAATTTACAGTTAAATGCTCGTTGGTTCATTTGTAACAAACCATGAATTCGATCAGATATCGATATTGTGTTATAAACCCGGTAAAAAATTTTTATATATAATCAGACAAAAATAGTCGTATCTAATTATACAAATTTATATACGAAATTTGTCCATTTTATATATGATTATATATAATTATTAATAATTATAAATAAAATGTTGCAGGCATTGTGTATAAGTATGTATAAGCTTACATATACATAATTCTAATTGTAGCTATCAATCCATTTATATATAAATATACGTAACGTTTTATACGGTGTCATCTATAATAATTATACATATTTTTACACAATTGTGTTGAATCCTGTATAATAATATTCAATTCTGTATAACTATACATAAGAAATTTTTTATCGGGAATTTAAAATTTGAGTTTTGTAATAATACAATTACGAAAAATATTTTATATCACGAATTATCATTTCTACACGTTTATTTATAAGTAATTATAAATTTAATTACAAACGGATGCAAGTTTACAATTACTGTTCTAGTGAATCTCAAAATTACTCATAATGATACATGTATATATATATTTTTTAGCAAATTTTTTTACATAAATAGAAAAAAAAATACGCAATCATAAATAAATTAATATTTAATTAGAATAATCATATTTTTTTGATATATGTGAAACCGAACTTCTAATATTAATATAATATAATTATAATTTTACGAATGCCGGCATTCGATGCGCAGAGTTCAGCCACGTTTCTTGAAAGAATAAAAAAGAAAGCATGACATAAGCGCGAGAGCGAACGAGACGCATATAGAGACAACGCGGTGTCCTATAGCTCTCTCGCTCATTCCTCCTGCATTCAAGCGTAGAGTGAGTGAGGCAGTGCTACAGGACACCACTAATCGGCATCACGTCTTGTCATGCTTTCTCTCTCGATCGTGCGGCTTGCGCTAAGGATGCAACATCGAATTGCCTCCCACTTTTTTCTCCTCCGCTGCATGAACTCCGCCGCGCTTCAAGTGACACGTACGTACGCGCTGCATGTGTATGTGACGCTCTCGGTTGTCATACACGTACGTACATACACATTTACCGACGGACACCATTTATGCCGGTGCGTGTAAACATGATTGGTCGGCAACGTCTCTATAAAAGTAGTATACACAAGCAAACGCGCAAAACTAAATTCATTTGAAACTTTCTTTAACGTACCACTTTAGGAACGAATTGAACGTTAACGAACATTCCGTTTGCATTTCATTATAGCGTAAACATCTTCCGAACTTCAATAACGAAAATTTGCATTCGCTGTTTGTTGTTCAGTTTATATATTTACCTTTAATTAAAGAAAAAATTCTTCTTTATATCAGAATTTAACCCTAATTATGAAGAGATGTAATATTTTGGAAAAGAGTAAACTAACAAAGAAGTAAACTCAAAGTTTTCTTCTTTCTTTCGCTTTTTTTTTTCTACAGCACAATTTCCTATCAAAGCTCGGTTGAGATGATAATCTTACATAAGTAATTGATGGAAAAAAAATATCTCTTTTCTTTCACACTTTACTTTCATTATTTTTTATTCGAAAGAGTATTCGAAAATGTACGAACGATAATTTAAATGCTTTACATTTTTTATTTTAAAGTTTAAAATACTTTTATAAGCACATTGTGTTTTACTTTTGTTTTATAATTTTTCTTTTATTTTTTTTTTAATTTTTATTATTCATTTAGTTTAAACTTTTATCATTTGGATGTATTTAATTTAGTTTATAGTTTTTGTAATTATTTTCCGTATTGCCTATATTTTTATTGTCGTACTTTTATTAGTTGTTCAAAGGAAGAGAGAGAAGATGTTAATCTAGATGTTAATCTAGAAAATACTAAAACTATTTATTAATTATAAAATCATTTTTTTTTCTGTTTCAGCGTTAGAAGCGTTATGCACAGATATCTGGAGAAGAATAACGAAGTAAACTTCGACAAAATATTTAATCAAATGTTAGGTGAGTAAGCTCCTGCTTCAATATTCCATCCTTTAATCCATCGCCATTCGCGATTTGACCTTCGCTTTTTGACGAGATCAAAGACAAAGGGATGCTTAGATTTAGATCAAATTCGTCGAGTTTATATAACAAGGATAACTTCCTCCCAATAAACGTTTCTATCTGTGTTCGACAATATACAATAGCTTCGGCATATAATACTATTTTAGATATTGGCATATTCTCTTCGATCGATCCAACTATGCGAGATGCGTGCATATATTCTTCACAGATAATTAGTCGTAATTTATATTTGTACGGAATAATTCTCGCAACTTATTATTATTTCGCATGGTGAATTTGAAAAATTATCAACGAAAATGCAAATCTAAATATTCGTCCGCGTAAAAAATTTAATGAAGATATCCTCGGGATAATTGACAGTCTCGTTTTAATCGAGTTAACATACTATTTGTAAAGCATTATTTTAATACATTTTGTACATTTGAATATCGAATAGATTTTCAGCGCACAAAATAATCCCGAGTATGATGATTTAATAAATATATTCGATTTTTCCCGTCGCGCGCAGAATGAAATGTATGAATTGATCGCTATCCTGAGATGACCTGGAAAAAAAATTTCTTCTTTTTAGCAGAACCGTGCCAACTTGTATGGATTCACACATTTGCCTCTATCGTGAATTATCTCTACTTTTCGTGAAAATAGCGTCAATGTAGTGAGTTGTGACAATATTATAATATTCGCCGATATCAAGCAAACTCCACATATACTTCCAGGTTACCTTTTATTCAAAGACTTCTGCGAGACTGTAGCGGAGGAACCGATTCCGCAACTTAGGTTTTACGAAGAGGTTCGTGTTTTTAGCCCGCACACTATTTAATTAAATTTCAGTAGCGTCGCATATACATCGTAGATCGCTTAGACAAGTGCGTAAAGGAACCGCTTATTTATGCATTTTAGATCAAAGCGTACGAGAAGCTCGAATGTCCGGAAGACAGGAGAAAACTTGCCAGAGAGATCTATGACAATTACATTATGAAGGAATTGTTGGCGCATTCTCACGTGAGTATAGTACGGCATCGAGCGTCGAACATTCACATTTGTTTCCTCTGGAGATACCGCGGGAAAAAAACATTTTATCTGGAATTCTGAGATATATAACGACGTCTCTCTCTCTATGTATTTCTTGCAGGAATATTCACAAGAGGCGGTATCTCACGTGCACAAGTATCTCATGAAGAATGAAGTCCCAGTTAACTTGTTCGAGGTAGGTCATTGTCTCCCGTAGCCCTTATCTACGCGATTGCGCATACGTATCGATATTTCACGAAATCTTTTTCTATTTGTAGCCGTACATCGAGGAGATTTTTAACCATCTGCGAGGGGAACCGTTTCAGAAATTTCTGGAAAGGTACAACAATACTTTAACGATATATCAATCAATCACGCTGAGATTTATAATGAATAAATTATACATGATTTTTTTATAGCGACAAATACACACGTTTTTGCCAGTGGAAAAACTTAGAGTTGAATATCCAGGTATATTTCTTGAATTATTATTATTTTTTTTTTTTTTCAAGGATAATATTCCTAACATTGTATATTAAATTATTTAATGGAAATTATAGTTGACGATGAACGACTTCAGCGTGCATCGAATAATAGGCAGAGGCGGCTTCGGCGAGGTATACGGTTGCCGGAAAGCGGACACCGGCAAGATGTACGCCATGAAATGCTTGGATAAAAAGCGCATTAAGATGAAACAGGGTGAAACGTTAGCTCTTAACGAGAGGATAATGCTCTCGCTAGTCAGCACCGGAGTGAGTGATTTTTTTTTTTGTTTATTTTTTTCTCGAATGAAAATACCTTTACGATAAATCATAAGCGATAATAGCGAAACGTAAAATATTGTCGCTGCAGGTAGATTGTCCGTTCATAGTGTGTATGACGTACGCGTTTCATACGGCCGACAAGCTATGCTTCATCCTGGATCTGATGAATGGCGGCGATTTGCATTACCACTTAAGTCAACACGGAGTCTTCAACGAGCCGGAAATGAAGTTTTACGCCGCGGAGGTGATCCTCGGCTTGGAACATATGCATCGCAGGTACATTGTCTACCGTGATCTGAAACCCGCGAATATATTGCTGGACGAGCACGGTCACGTCAGGATATCGGATCTGGGACTGGCATGCGATTTCTCGAAGAAGAAGCCACACGCGAGCGTGTACGTATAATACTGTGCTGCTGAAGCGCGATTAAACTTTTCGACGAGTGTAACGCATCGCTCTAGCCGCCTCCTGTCTTGTAACAGTGGCACGCACGGATATATGGCGCCTGAGGTACTTTCGAAGGGCACCGCATACGATTCCAGCGCAGACTGGTTCTCTTTCGGTTGTATGCTGTACAAGCTGTTGAAGGGTCACAGTCCGTTCAGGCAACACAAAACCAAGGACAAACACGAGATAGACCGTATGACACTGACCATGGTGAGTCGCTCTGAGACTTTTGACATTTCATCGCAGCCATATTAAATCAATAAAATTTTTTATAAAAAGATATATGATTTTTTTTTGGATTGTTTATGTAATTCATTGAGCGATTTCGATAAAGATCTCTCTTGAAAAGGCATAATTGAAGATTCGAACAATCTTTTTTAATCGTTTGCAGAACGTTGAATTACCAGAGACGTTTTCGCGAGAGTTACGATCGCTGTTGGAAGGTCTGCTACAACGAGATGTTAACACCAGACTCGGCTGTCGCGGCAACGGCACGGACGAGTTAAAGGCGCACCCGTTTTTCAGTGGTATCGATTGGCAGCAGGTGTATCTGCAAAAGTATACGCCACCCTTAATACCGCCACGCGGCGAAGTAAATGCCGCAGATGCCTTTGACATCGGTTCCTTCGATGAGGAAGACACGAAGGGAATCAAACTGACGGAGGCGGATCAAGATCTGTACAAAAACTTTCCTTTAGTCATCTCCGAAAGATGGCAGGCTGAAGTAGCCGAGACTGTGTTCGAGACAATCAATAACGAAGCGGATAAGGTAAAAGAGCCCCTTAATTGTTCGTAATATTTTTTCATCGTTATTGTTTAGTAACCGACTCCACTTTATTTTCTTGACAGTTGGAAAATAAGAAAAAAGCGAAACAAAAGCAACGGTTTGATACGGATGAAAAAGGTAACTGCGTTGTGTATCTGTATATTAAAATTTAGATGAAACTCTAACTGATACAATGTCGATTATTTACAGGTTCGGACTGTATATTACACGGTTATATAAAAAAATTAGGAGGTCCATTTGCGAGCGCATGGCAAACGCGTTACGCGAAACTTTATCCAAATCGGTTAGAGTTACATCCAGAATCTGCGACTAAGCCCGAGCTCGTGTTTCTCGATCAAGTAAGTTTACATAGGAATATAAGAAAGGCAAAAGAGTGGAATAAAATTATGAAATTAAAATAGTAATTGCAGATATATCAGTGCTTACTTAACAATTATATCTTTTATTTTATTCATTTTGCTCTACTTGCAAGAAATAACAGTTTACATTGTTTACAATGTCTTCAGGTCGAGGAAGTCGGGGCGGATTTGCAACTTGTAAAGGGAGAACAGTGCATCGTTATGCGTACAAGGGATGCAAAGATCGTACTTACAAATGCCGTAAGTGGATTTATTTTCAATATCTTTATTTGTGAAAAAATACAAGTTATATATCTCATACAAAAAAGATGAATAATTCATATGATCTAATTGTTCAAACAGTTTGAGATGAAAATGTTTTAATTTAAAATTTGAGTATGAGAAAAATTTTAACGAAGAAAGAGGCCCTAATGTATTGTTTTAAAAAATCAAGAAAAAAATTTAAGATTATTGAACAGAGAATTGAAACTCTCTCTCTTTTTCTCTCTTTAATTCACTCAATTGTCAAATAGTTTAAACACTAACAATAATTAACTTGTAGGATGAAATAAGCTTAAAGGAATGGGCGCTCTCGTTAAGATCGGCTCACAAATGCTCAATGGAGATGCTCGGCAATATGGCGAGGAAAGCAGGTAAGATCTACGGGACTGAACGGGACGCCGTAATCCCGGCGACGCAGCGATCCACAAACGGCAACTAGCCCATCGTCGCCGTCACGTGCAACGTCGCACCAACATACTCCAGTCCCACTGCCCCGCAGCAGCGACAGCAGCAACTTTTTTTATACTAAACGAATGGTTGAGGAGAGTGGCAATGAATGAAGAGATTTAAGTAGAGCGAGAGGAGCGTTTCTCGTGGAATAGTGTCGGTGATAAAAACGCACTCGTAGTGCCTCGTCCTCCAAAAGCTCGCTCTCAATTTTTCGCTGCAGCATATTAATAAAAAGAAAGAAAAACAAGCGGATAAAAATTCCTCTCTTGACACATCTCGATCACAAACGGAACGTCCCAAAAAAATCCCGTTATATGGCGGATAGCGCTGCGCTGTGTATTATAGAGACTCTAGCCAAGTAGTATCGTGCGTACGTTTCTCCCAGGGCCACGAGGATAAAGCGCGCGTGCCCATACAACAAATACACACACACACACACACATATATATATATACATACACATCCACACATGACACACACACGTACACGTATACTTAATCGCGGCTCCTTCTGGTCACTGGCGCGGACACGTAGGCATCTCGTTATATTTGTACATTAGTTGTATGTGCAATATGTGACGTAGCGACTAGCGACCGACCGAGCGACGAACAAAAATTAACAGATAACACGCGGACACACGAGACACACCACATCCGGTAGTATATTATTATAATCTAGTACTCTATACGCGATCCCGTGCTCTTATTTTTTTTACGTTTCGTCGTACCGCTCGTTTACTTAATTTATTTAATAATACAGAGAGAAAAAGAGACACTGGTTTTATATATTGTCCTTACGATGAAACAAAAGTGACCCATTATTTATTATGTTGTTAAGTGCGAGAGAATGAGAGAGAGAGAAAGAGAGAGAGAGAGAGAGAGAGAGAGAGAGAGAAAAGAATAAGAAAACTCGTTTGTATATTAGCCAAAAGAATCGAATACCGAAATATACAAGCAACATGTGTACGCTCGAGTGGATATACGCGAGTCCGCTCTGGCAATAAAATGTGCGATGAACGTAGATGAGAAGAGCTTTCTTTCGTCCTACATCTTGTGTCAGTAGATCAACGCTAAAGGCGCGAGTAAGTATTTGTGATCTCCATTACATTATGTTTGAACGGATCGTAATCTTTACGCGTCATCATGATCGAACGGTGTACGAAATTAGTAAATGTTCGATTTAGCAAAGTTATACGAGAAAGAATTACATATCAATGTCATGAATAAATTTATCCATAATCCATCTTTTATAACGTAACGATCGAAATTTAATATATATTTATGGAAGACCAATTTCTCATTTCGATTAATCACGGATATCAGTTGTAATTATATCAGTAATAATTCCTATCTTCTCTGTAGTTTTCAGTCGTAATTTTTCAACGAATTGATACTCATAATTTGTACCTTTTTGTTTATTAAATATCCAACTATTGAACATTTACTGCGCAATTCGTCAATCAATATATATATTAATATATTGTATATGGAGGGATCATTTGTAGAATCGTGAAAAGTTTTATTTTTAGGCTTACATTAAATAATTATAACATATTAAATTTCATCGTAAGATTTACGATACGAACATTATAATTAGCGATCACTGTGATAAAAAAAAGAACATGTATAATAAGAGAAACACACGTCATATTTTATCTGTCACGAATCTCCTTCAATAATAATGCCAACGTGGCATCCACCGACTCGGCTGATTTGAGTCTTCGTTCCAGAGCTTCGAAGTCTGCCTTTTCGAGCCAGGCTGGTGGATCGTTTGCTTTTGACGGCAGAGGACACAGCAACCTCTCGACAGCGGCACACAATCCGCACCACTCCCTAAAGTCCAACGAATCTGTTATCTCTCCTATCACAGTCTTCAGATAGGATCGCTGCTCGTCCGTGAACATCTTCCCGATCACTTCTTGAAGAGCTTCTTCGACATTACTCGACGAAATACGTCGCACGCTGTGCAACGCCTCCTCGTTAAATCTGTTAAATATTCGACCGAATATCTGTTTCCTTCCCGAAGTGATGTACGCATACTTGCCGAGATATTGAAGCGGCGTTAATCCTGCAACAATCATATCATCACGATGCATAAATAAATCCAAAATTCACAGTGATACGATGAAACGATACAGGTAAAAATACAAAATCTATAAATAACAATTATCAATATAATTTCCAAAGTAGAATGAAGAAACTTTGTTTAGTGTATCAGAAACACCTTGTATAAGATTTATTACTTGTTCTAGTATTTTGTTTGATTCATTCCTTCCAACGTATCCAGAATACATTAATGAACTTTACGTAAAACATACCACGAAGACTCTGACTGTCGAGTAATTCAAATCGCACCGCTTGACGGGAAAATACTCTGGGAGCATTTTGTGCCAACAGGCTGGCACTGGTTTGGCGAGATCCGCGCAGAGTTGAGTAAGCATCGCCCTTTACCCGTAATGCTTCTTCTAGGGCGATTCGTCTCTAAAAAAACTTAATTAATGAGCATTTAAAAAACATTTAAGATCAAGAATTCAAATTTAGAGATCTTAACATATTTACTTTAATCGAGAATTCCGCCTCCACCTTATCGCGATCTAGCTCTCGACATAAGTGCTTCAGAATGTCTGGTTCGAGGAAACTCGGAGGCATCGTGTGACTTATTGTTGGCACAGGCGTCTTCTTGGAAGACGTTGAGTCTTCAACATTATCGACGTTTACGTGAACCCTGTTACATTTTTTTTTTTTTTTTTTTTTTTTTTTTGAGAAAATTATGTTTGTTTTTTTAAGTCATTTTTTTAATAAATAATATTTAAATTAATATATATAAAAATATTTTTTTATAAATACTAACGATGGTCGTCGCGATCCGTTTCCGATCTGCGAGACCTGTGTTACCGTAGGTTCCAGCGGATCGCGAACTTCCGTTTGTTGGCCGTAAGTCGAGCCCCTCCTACACTTTCTTTTACGCAATCGCTTTCCCCGTCTTCGAATAATTACCGGTTGTTCCTCGCTGCCGCTATCGACTTCCTCCTCGACGTTCTTAGACGAGCTCTTTCATCAATGGATAGAGTAACATTATTTTTCAAATGATGTAAAATCTCAAACATGCAAGAGGAAGGTGCATACATAATAGCTTCTCGAAAGAAGATTAGACACTTACCGTTTCACATCTTTCAGCGATAGGTGAAGGAGGTGACGGAGGAGGTGGCGCGGGTGCCACTGATAAATGTTGCGGTTTCGGGACTGGCTTACAGACAAATATCTCGCTTTTTCGAGGCATTGGTGGCAGCTCGAGCGTAAGAGCATGCCAGCTAAAAGTTTCGCTTTCCTAAAACCCGAACGAATTATCTCGAGTAAAGAAACAATTTTAAAATATTTAATTTCCTCAAATTAATTAATAATACTTGCTCTGAAGCCAACATATATCTTGTACAACATGAATTATATTGATCTTTTCCAAATTAAATTTTTAATTTTATTTTTATCTCTTAAAGCATGATCATCTACTATGGTATAAAATAACTTATTTATTATTTTTATATCATAGAAATTTTTGTAGCGTGCAACTATTCTATATTATAATTTTTTTTCCAAAAATTATTCTTCCATTTGTTTTATCCATATGTTCCAATTAATATTAATATTTAATAATAATATACTTTTTTTACTCGAGGAAAAAGAAAGAGAGACTTTGTCGCAAGTGAAAAAAATGATAATAGCAAGGATAACTCGTCAAAGGAATGCACCTAATACTGACCACCTGCTGGGTCTGCGAGTTCGTTCGAAGATCAAGGACTAGAGTGGTGCGCTCGCGCGGATTACAGGTCACCGGTAGATCCTCTTGGGTCGCGTGACTGGTTAACGCGGTTGGACCGCTGGCGAGCGTGGGCGCCGGGGTCAAAGGTCGCGAATCAGTTTCCGTGTATTTTCGGAAGAGCTCCTCGGGCACCGCCGAGGCAATCATCTCGGCGTTGTAACCATCGCCGATGTCACCTCCGACATTTCCAGCCATTATCTCGCCTCTGCTCCCACCCGCGCCCACCGCCAACAAACTCGTCCGTATCATCTCCATCTCCTCTGGCAGCAAAAGAGCTTTTCCCTCGGTTGCCTAATATTATGAAATAGAAGAAAAAAAGGAAGACTATCGTTACACGAATAATAAACAGACGACTATGTGAAATCTCTTGGAGAGAAGGTATATAATAAAATTTAATCAAACTTCTCTGCTAGCCGTAGTAAACACTTGCTTGATACAGTTACCCCAATTGTCACTGTATTATAAAATATAGATTGAGGTATATTAGAGTTCCATATCACTCTAATGGGATTTCGTAATATCTTCCCTCTCCGACGAATGAATTTTTTACCCATGTATCCTTAGCACGTCGAACCACCTCCTTCGCCTCACAATCCGCCGGATGGTTGCACAGCACCGAGCAGCCATAAGGATAAGGATTAAAGAGGCCGGCAAACGGTCGAAGGACAAACGGCGCCGCTTTGGTAGAACCCGATAATTCCACTCTCTACGTATACGTAATCTCTAAATAAATAACGAAAGGCTGATGTATAAAGTGGCGCGCGTGGCGCCCAATTTTGCTGACATAATTTTCTCCTCTTTTACCTTAGGCTTCGGTCTGCGAATCGGTCGAATTCGCGCAGAGAGGAGACCGGTCGCACTCGCGATCCCGGGCATTTCGATTACGATAGTAGATCGCTTTTTAAGAAACAATTCGCTGTTTTAGTCGCACAATACTATACCGTGCGCTCCGTCTATTCGTCACCTTGATACTATATTGAAACGTTGCTACGCGCGTCCGATGGGTCGATCGGAGAAACTCGCATCCGTGGTTACGCGGTCACATATGCGGCTCTTCCATATTGCTATGATATATACAAACTTTACCATATCTTTCCCTAAAAAAATGACAATGATCCCCCAAAGAACTTTAATATAAAACAGAAATGTTTCATGTAATATTGCGCAATGTTGTTGCAATATAAAAATTGTAAGGAAGACTAGAAAAACAATAGATTAATATAGACAAGCCGCTTTACTTAACAAATTTATTGCCTAACAAAACTTTTGTGATTGTAATGATCTTTAATATCTGACAAGAGATTATTTAAATCTTTAGTTGTTCGTCCAACCATGGATTATCTTGCTTATGCCCAGGATATTTCTTTTTATACTTGATGCTGGTTACAAGAGTGGAGCTTTTCGGAAAAGCCGTTTTGCCGTTAAATAATGTATCGGTATCTGTCAAAAAAATATTGTCACTTAAATACTTGTACACGTGCACCAAAATGTCATATAATTATTTATAAATGTGACAGGACGTCTCACCTGGATGAAATCGATGATATTCCTGTTGAACGTGTAAGTTTGGGGGTAAATCTATTCTACCTAGTGCTTCGTAGGGTGTTGTATTGTCCACCGGTGTCGTATAAAACTGTTTCAAGTCCTCTATACAACATTCATATACTTTTATCAGCTGTTATTAATCAATTTTAAAATACAATAAAAAAAAGAACTTTGCTAACCGATATTCTCGATGGTGTGAAGCAACGAATTTGGGATGGAATGCTTAAATTCTCCCTCGCAGGCGACAAATAGTTTGAAACGAAGAACAGGGTCTTCTAGTTTCGCGTCATCACTCGTCGAGATGGTTTGACTCTCACAGATTTTGTTAATCCTCTCACCCACATCCTCAGGAGGTTCGTAAGATTTCTGCTGCCTCAAAAATCTAAAAGAATAATATCTGATTGATTTTCCCTTTTTTTTTTTTTTTAAATTATTTTGATCAACTATATTTAAATAATTTTATATCGCGACGCACGAAAAGTTTCCGATTATTTCCAATAAAATTTTGCATTTATAAAAGATAAATCTTTTTTTTTCCTCAGAGCTTTCAATCGACATTTAAAACTTAAATAAAATAACTAAAAGTCTCGAAATAAGAAGGAAAAAGGGATGGGAAAAATATTTTTATTATTTATGTATTTTTTAAAAATATTTTATATTTTTATTTCTCGCTCTTTACGAGCGTTCCCATCGATTTCGCGTATCAGCGATCAAAATAATCTCGCGCGGTTATTATCACGATAAGATTCGTGCAGTCCGGGAAAAAGATTGCTTTTTCGCGGACGAAAAATTCAACGCGATGAGGGACAAAAGGGTCAGACGCGGGACGCGATGACAGGAGGGAGGAGAGATCGATGTCCGCTGACCGTATGGTGCTGCCATCATGCGTGTCGTCTCTCGTTGAACAGTGCCGTATTTTTAGTGTCGTTCAAGCGCCCCGAATTCAGATGAAACGCAAAACGCTCGGCCTCGTGATTTTCACAAACGATAATCAATGATCGTAAGCGCAAAATATTGCCGTATAATTTTCTACGAAAAATGTTGAGAAAAATTGATCGATCGATCATTATACCAGGGTGTTAAATACAAGTATTAATTGATCAATGTTAATTACGAAAAATGCATCGTTAAAACTAGAATCATTCCTTGCGCATTTCTTGGATTATTTTCAATGTTTCGTAGACACAAAAATTCAATTCTCGCTCAAGTTTTACGATTTTTTTTTTTTTTTTTTCAGAGAGAAATCTATCGGTTGCGTCACGATCCTTGCTCGGTGAATAGTACGCACACGGCAAAGAAAAACGCGTTACGAGATGCAAAAATAATAAATAGTTAAGCGGATCGATCAATCATAATAAACCATTGTCGTGAGATCGAGTTGAAACTCTCTCTCTCTCTCTCGAGATTTTTTTTTTTCCTTTTCTTTTTTTTTGTGCGTAGCGTCCGGACATAAATAAAGGAGGGGAGCGATGTAGGGCGTACGGCCCTGTGGACCTGTCAGATTCGTCAGACGATTGGTCGACGCGCGGAGGGAGTGGTGGCAGACGGTAATATGGCTGCGATGCGGCCGCCGTTAGTTAGGCAGCGCCGCGACTTAACGCCAATTTTGCCGTACAGCTGCGACGCGAGAATTTGGACGCGATCGTGCTTACCCGCGGGCGGCCAACGATTCCCCGGCCGAATCGATCCGAGCCTTCAGCATCGGTTGGGCCCTGCTCTTCTTGCTCTTGTGCCGGGCGATATCGTGACGCGCGGTCGCCTGTAAAAAGAAAAAAAAAGAAAAAAAAATGACCATCTCGTTGGTGGTGACGCTTGCACCGAGCGCGAGCTCGTCGTCTCGTCTATCGCGTATATATATGTGAGTGACAGGTGTGTAAAAGTGCGCAAGATTAATTCACTGACCGTGTTGGCGGCGAGTATAGCCGAGGTACTTCTAAAAGCGTTGGCGAACGAGCCATGCCTGATGAGCGCCGCCATTTTTTCCACGCTCGTCGTCGCCGTCGTCGCCGTCGCGGTGTCAGTGTCAGTGGTAGTGGTGGTGGTGGTAGCAGCAGCAGCAACAGCGGCAGCAGCGACGGTAGCCGTCGACGGCAACTAGAACTGCGGCAGTGAGCTTTAGGGGGCGCACCCGGCGGCTGCGCTTGTTGTTTCCCATCGCCGCCCGCCGCCATTTTACGGTCGCCATTGAGAAGTGAAAACCCTCCTAAATGTACGGGTCGAGTGAATAAGCGCGGTGTGGCCCCGCCGTGTTCCGCGATTTCTTCGTGTGACCGGGGGAATATCGGAGCCGAAGCTGCCGCTCCAGAGTGTTAGACTAATGCGTGTACGGCGTACAATGGAGAAGCCATGACGCATCCATCGCATCAAACCAACGGCGCCAGCCTGGAGGACTGCCACACGAATTTCTTCGCACTGGTGAGTGATCCGTAAGCGTATATCGCGCGCGCGATTCCAGCGCGGAGATCGAGGGAAAGAGATAGATATATATATATATATATATATATATCCGAGGAACGCGGAGGGTACTAGGGAATGGATTCCGGATCGACGTGACGCGCGAAACGCTGCGGAGAAACGATACCTAACGAGCAGCCCTAGGTGGCCGCCGGCATCTCGCCGTACGTCATCGCGCCGTACGTCGCCGACGACGCGAGTACGAGCGACAGCGACCACCGTCGCGCCTCGTACGTTAACCTATATTCGCGTCGATATATTATTTGCCATGGCGAGTGTGTGCCATGTCTCGTACGTTCATCATTGTCGACGTCAATGTCAACGTCGCCGTTGCCGTTGCCGTCATCATCGATGTCGTCGTCGTCGTCGTCGTCGTCGTCGTCGTCGTCGTACTTGTCTTGTAGTTGTCGCTCGTGCTGGTTGGTGTTGTGTATCGCCAGATACATACACTCTCCCCCACCCCACCCCCTCCCCCTCGTCCCCCTCTTTCCACGCTGTGGCCTCATGCGTGCGTGTTATATACGTGTGTATATACGTCAGTGAGATTTCAAGTTTTGTTGTGTCGAACCAATGTCATGCCTGATTCACGTCAGACCCCGAAGTCTTACGGTACGCCGTACGAGACGGAGAAAAAGAGAGTTGTCCAACGAACGAGCGAGAGAGATAGAGAGAGAGAGAGAGCGAACGAGCGAGCGAGTGGGAGGTGCGAGGAAGGGAAGGAGAACGAAGAGAAGTGACCGCGAGAGGAGAGCGGAGAGAGGACGAGGACGAGGACGAGGACGAGGACGAGAACACAGACACGCTGTGTCCCATCTTTCTCTTCTCTCTCTTCTCTCTCTCTCTCTCTCTCTCTCTCCCCCCCCTCCCCTCCCGCCTTCGGCGTAATATCGGGTTTGTGTCTCCGTGCAAAGCGAAAGATAGATTCTCGGTAGCCGTGGGTATTTTCGTGGGAACGTATATACCTAGAATCGCGAAAATTCCGAGAGAAAATTCATCAAGCCGCTCCGTAACCGTTCCCGCCTCTCGCGGACTCTTTCCGCGAGGAAGAGGGAGGAAGAGATGGAGGCGGCAGCGGCGACGGTGCGAGAACGGATCGCGGAGATCGTGTCTGTCGCGTAACATTCCTTTCGCCTCTGCGATTTGTCGCGAGGGAAACAGCGTTTCTCGCGCCGGCGGCCCGTGGAATGAAAAGGAAAGAAAAGAAAAAAAACCTGCGTCAGGCGACCGTGTTTGTTTCTCTTTGATGGCCGATGAGATTTCGCCGAAGTCTTCTCCGCCGCCCCGGAATTCTTCCAGGAAGGCGAAATTACTTCCTGTACGCGACGAACGCATGGCTTTACGTTTCGTTACGCATTTATGTATATATATATATATATATATGTATCTGCCGTCTACCTGCCTCTCGTATGAGAAAGAAACTCTCTTGGCGATTCTCACCTCTTCTGTTTCTCGCGCTCTGTTCCACTCTGCGGGCGCGCGCGCGCGCTCATGCGTGCCGACACACGTATACAGGTACGCACGCACGCATGTACGCCCGACACAAGCTAACGGCGACGAGGCGGACGCACTTTTCTGCCGCTCGTTGCATCTCTCGCGTTCCCACAGAGTACGGTTAAACGTCACTGCGAACGGATGACGCGCCTTCCTTCTTTCGAAGCGGCTTCAAGGTGTTATGGTTACATTGTGAGAGAGAAAGAGAGGAAATCGCAGCCTCCGTTCATGTATTTAAATAAGTTTTATACATGTTAATAATTTGTAAAAGTTCAAGGATTTTACAAAAATAACTGGAGCTACACAAAAAGCATATATATTAATCAAAGCGTAGGTTTTAACAATAGGTCGAGTACCTTTTCGAAAAACTGATTGTGAGTGCTTTCACGTATGTTTCGACCATTTATTTTTCCACAGTCTGTGCAAATTAGAGATTATATAAAATCACAATTGATGTAAAAAACATGAGAGAATATATTGTACATATATTAAAATAAAAAAGTGGGAACAATATATTGAAATTAATTCGACATGAATATTTTTTTACGCAAAATTTTAGAAATGCAGATTATGTATTAGAAAGAATATTAAAAATAATAATAGCAGTGTACAAAAAATAATGGAGATAATTATATCGATATTAAAATGAATTGAAATATTGATATGTATGATAATTGAAATCCCAAGAAATTAAAAATAAAAAGAAAAAAAACAATTTTAAATAACAATACGAGATACCTACTAATAATAAATCTTCAATAACGGCGCGAAACACGATTCTTGATTGATTAATATAATTTTACGGATTATCTAAAGGCAAATTGCGAATAGATAATATTACGTAAACTATATATTGAATATTTAAGAGTCTCTCTCTCTCTCTCTCTCTCTCTCTCTCTCTCTCAGGAATTATATTGAAAGTAATTTATGAATGCGAGATTTTTTTTTTTTTTAGTAACGATATTTTGATTGAACATACTTTCTATACGTTTCGATCAGTTCCAAGCGAAAAAATACTTTGGCTACAAAAATACAGTCGCGATAAATACGTTTCGATCAGTTCCAAGCGAAAAAATACTTTTGCTACAAAAATACAGTCGCGATAAATTTCATTGATATAACCTGTCATTATTTGGTAACAAGATTGTAGCGTACGAGACGCGTGTCCGTCCAATTTTTTTCGCATAGAGTGCAGTCCGATAAAACGCGTCAGTTATCGCCAGTTAAGAGCATTTATCGAGCGAGACCACTGTGTCGAAGAAATCAGTTCAATTCTTTTTGCGTATCATCGGCGAATCGTGCGAATAACATGTCCTCTTATTTATTGACAGTTGGCGTTTGCTATACGTTCGGTGCATAGTCTGAAATTAACGACATTGAATAAACGTGACGATTTCTCTCTCTCTCTCTCTCTTTCTCTCTTCCACTCTTTTCTTTTCGTCTCTTCCAGACAAACACATTTTTTAAAAAAAGGAATACGTTTAGTCTCGTTCGCGTATATTTGGCGTCTGTGACATAAATTTTTACAAAGAACTGTTAATTTAATGCAGAAAGACGGCTGGAATTATTTTAAACAGCGCACGTTTCATTGGATTCCGACAAAGTGGTGAGCTTTTTTCGGAGCTTTATGAAAACCACGCCGCGAGCTAATTCGGCACTCCCTCGACACAAAGCAGCCAATATATTATAGTTCATATAGTTTTATTCGATTAAACGCGATAATATATAAGTCCGCGCACAATCTATCAAAGCCGTTTGATCGCAGTGGTTAATGACATTTCTGTTATGACATGTCTTTATAACAGCACGAATATATAATAGCAAAAGTTAATACGATTTAATTAGATGCCAGTCGCAAGTAATGACTCGAATAATTAATTATGTTTATAAAGCGAAAAGCGTTATGAGCTTTTCGCTAAAAACAATAAATTGCGAATTTAGCAATCGTATACATCTGTTTGGTTTAACGTGAAATACTGTCTATAATCTTTGCACATCGTCTTTTACCGATAATGAATTCACATCAATAGGTTTTTTCGAGCAAATTAATTCGCGCGAATGGCTCGCGGAATGCGCGCGCGATCGATATATTATTGCTCATCTAATTAACATTTACGTATAAATTTCAGATATTTGTTTATAGTCTTACTTTTGAGTATTCGGAAACAAAATTTGTCGATAATTTGTTTGAAAACTTATTAGGGTTCGCGATAAAAAGTGGAATATAAACGTTGCATCGTGCACATGTTGCGTTTAATTAATTTTATTCATACAATATAAACATTTCTTCGAGTTTCCAAGTAGATGAAGCAATATTAAAACATTTTTTTAATATTGCTCCCGTGTATGTAATCTCCAACAAACAAATAAATAATAGAAGCATATACAGAAATTTTATTATAAATAAATTTTTATTATAAATAAAATTTACATTTTTATCGATGGTTAAAAAAATTCAGTTTTAAGGTTTATCAGCTTTCTTGATTACTTGAAGTCCGACAAGTCATTTTTCGCAAAGTAAACAAGTAATTTAAGCACGCGCAAAATATTAGTGTCTCCTTTTTCGAGCGAAGCTCGCATAAACGTCAAAACTTTGTCCCAGGTTCAGGTCGAGCCCGACCTGAACGCGAAACATATAACGATCCATTGGTCTTAATTAAGACGACGTGTAACGCTGTTGATGTACACACAACTTACAACGTCCCGCATAGACGGGGGGATGAATTACGAAGAAATCGCTCGCGGCGGTTTTTGCGCCTGACAGAGCCCCGTGTATTCGCGAGTAAAACTCGAGCGGTATGACACGTAAGAATAATACTATCACACAGTGGTACTCAATTACGAGACAGCGACGCTCATTGACGAGAAACGCGGCTCAATATCGCGCACTTAATCGAATTAATCCAGCGACGGGATAATAACATATACAACGCCGGATAATAACACGGTTGATTAGCGTACTTGTCGAGAATTTTCGCCGGATCCGTCAAGTTTAAATATTGATCAAACGGAGGGAGGGGGATTGGATTTAATGCGTTTCAATGAAATAAAAAATAAAACGCATTGCGTTTATAGTTATTTGACGACGGAATGCTTCACCGGCCGATTAACCAAAGTGAAATTTCTTTCATCGTTGAAGCTCGTTTTGACCGAATCGACATCCTTGACATAGCTGCGGTCGCTTTTTTGCAATAACACAAGGTAGCATCGGCTCGAAAGGTGCAATTTAATGGTTGCATATATGGGGAGGTTCATCCATTCTCCTCTTCTTTCTGCTTCGACTCGCAGTAACTCCCAGCAGCAATTGTGTTGCGATTACATTTTGCGTTATAGTGGAAATCAACCGGTTCGATTGATTCTTTTATTCAATAACAGATAATATCAAGTGACAAAAGAGAGTAGATATTCTGAAAATTTCAGACTCTGCATATATTCCGCATGAATCGCGTCCATCAAAAGTGATTATTTAAATATGCCATGCTAATTCATTGATCGATGAATTCAGATTATCGAATCAAATTAATATTTATCGATTATGTGATTGTATTTCTTAATTTTTTTTAATTTCAGTTATAAATAAGCTTTCTCAACATTTTTTTAAATTACTAACTTATTAGATAAAATTAGTCATAGAAAAGCAGTGACATTAACAATTAACATTTATATTTATTATTTCAAATTTTACTTCAGAAATTTGTATTTTTATCCTCGAGCTTATCGATAAGTGGGAAACATTTTTTTTTCTTTTTTTTTTAAAGAAAAGACATGGATTTTTGCCCAAAAGAGTGATTTACTATCAACCGCATTTTTAATATTTTTATATTTCATATTTTCATATTTTGATAATCATTAAAATTAATTTCATAATCTATAGATCACACATACACACGCACAAAATTTGAGCTATCAAGTATGTTTCCATAAAATTTTTTTAAGTTATTTATTAGATAAATCAATCATAGAAAAGCAATGACATTATTAACAATTAACATATATATTTATTATTTCAAATTTTACTTAAAAAATTGTACTTTTATCCGCGAAGGTTATGGATAAGTGAAAAAATTACACAATATATCATTGAAAGTTATGTAAGCTGATAATAGAAAAAAAAAAAATTATTATTAATGTTCAAATCCGAGAGTTGCTCAACAGCAATTTGTCGTATAGAAAAATTTTTCTTTACACACTTTTTTATTTTTCTTTTTTACGTATTACTCGCTTCCTGTTTCGTGAATAAAGGATCACCCTATATATTCCGTGTCGTGTTTTTCGCGCCGGTTTGGGAACCGCTGGGCAACTTTACGCAGCCACGTCGTAGCGTTCCAATGACTCCCCGCGTTCGCCAGGCGTAGGTACGTCAGGCACGCGGCGTCTCCTCGCGGCACCGACCAAGTCAGTCGGCTAGATTATGCTGAAACTGGTGCTCTCCGGCAGGAGAGAGAGAGAGAGAGAGAGAAAGAGAAAGAGAAAGAGAAAGAAAGAAAGAGAGACAGTAGGGGAAGCCGCGGATCGGGGGGAGTCCCCCGCCCAGTCTAGGTGAAAGCCTTGCACCGACTCTTGCGAGGACGCGAGTTACAACTATAGAAGAGCCTCGAAACCTCGAGTTGAGTTTCGCTTTGCCTTTACGTGTGTCGTTTTCTTCGTACTTTTGTCACTAAATTATTTACTGTTTTTATTTATCGATGACAACTGGATTCTCGCGAAAAGTATACAATTCCAAAAAGATGTCTGACACAACACGAAGAAGGGAAAATATTTAATTTGATTATAATTATGACAATTGCAAGAAATATTTGGATAACTTTTATTCGCTGCATATTTTTTCACCCCGAAATTGAAAAATTGATAATTTGTCACTTTTCTAATTGTAAGTTTAAAAATTCGCCATCAATCGCACCCATTAATTTGACTTATATCGGATGTCCGGATATGTTGCTTTTATATTCACAAGTGACTTGCCGTATTGACATTACCGTATTTAGAAATGCTCCATCATCTTCTCATTTCCAATACACACTTGGGATGTATTTTAAGAAAGCTCTTTATATCGCACGCTGACTCGCGTCGATTGTTGCCCGATCATTGTATCTGGTTATTGAAACGTCAATGAATTAATCGCTCAAATCGAACCGAGTCTTGTCGTTATCGCGAATTCCGCTGTGTCACATGTAACAATATTATTTTCATATCTGTCCACAGTCTCTCTCGTATTGTACAAAAATTATTGACATCCCAATCGTTCATTCGTTCGCTCATTGTAGATCGATACGAATTCAGGTCACATTTTATCGTTGATAATAATTAATTGTCCTAAAGATAAATAATGAGAGGAAAGAGGAACGGAAATCTTATAGCGGTGAGAAAAATCGAGCGACTGCGAGTCTGTGTGAATTCGAAAGAAAGAAAGATAGAGAGAGTGAGTGAGTGAGTGAGTGAGTGAGAGAGAGAGACGAATCCGAGAAAGAGGCGGCAGATGAAAGGCGGCGATTCCGTTACTATGCGTACGGTTTCCGAGGAAAATATACCGGCGGGGCCGGTGGAATCGACCGAGGTGCGCAGCTCTCGGGGCACAAAGGCGATTGTCGAGGCGAATTTTAAACTATCTAAGCCGCGATTTGAGGGCTCGCGCGGGGGAGGAGAGAGATAGGGGGGAGAAGGGGGGAGATAGAGGGGAGGACCACGCGACGCGCGCGGGGAAGCCCTCTTCTGCGCCCTCCCCTGGCCGATTCCCCCCGCTGAGACAACGGTCCCCGAGAGTCGGTTGGTTTTAGCGCTGCTCATCTCAGGTTCGAAACTTTTTCGTCTCCTCTTCGGTGCTGCATCCTTGCTCCTTCCTTCGAAATCCCTGCGGCGTAAAAATAGAACGCGCGCGAGGATATCGTGACCGATTAGGAAACGAACGGTATACAGGGTGTCCTTCACTAAGCACGATTCTTTTCAAAATCCATCAGTAGTTTAGTATATTGTTTCTGTTTTATTCATTTTTTCAAGGTCTACAATAGTTGATGACATTAATTAATATATATATATATATATATATATATTTTTTTTTATTGAGAAAATTTGTTCGTAGAAATATTCCGTAAACTGTATAATTTTTCAGCACCGTGTAAATCGCTCGTTGCATTGTTTTATCAGTTTTACGATACTGATTTCGTAAACAGTTTGTAAACAAGTCTGTTAGCACTTATGAATGCATATGCATTATCGACGTATTCGTTACGTAGTCACATGCATATACATGCGTTTTGCGCGAATATTGCGTGGATATAGCGTTTCCAAGTTACATTTTGATATAATTGATATACTAAATATTAATAATACTCGATATATATACACACACACTTTGAATATTAAACACAAATATCGGATTGCTGTTATGTATCGCGAAATAGCGAAATCTGAGCAAGACTATTGCATTACGACTATTACATTCGAATGTATTATACATATTTCGCCCACGTTTCTCGTCGTAAATTATAAATATCTCATTTCTTTCGTAGCGAAAGAAATTTTGCGTATAGTTTTTTAAAGTCCCGACGAAGGATATGCGATCTCCTCTTCGAAAAGAAAGCTGCGGTTAGTAGCTTGATCTTCAAGGTGAGGCATTCAAGCATCTTTCGTAGCGGTGCTTGTACATGAAAGAACAGTATGGAATAAAAGCTGACATTACTAATGACGCATGGTGCATAATGTAGCCTCTTGTGGCGAATACCTTGCGGTTTTACAGGATAAACGGAGTGAATTTTGAGTTAGTCGTAATCAATTTACTGATATAGAATGAAAATTTACAATGACCACGTGTACGAATATGCAGCTCTATATTGAATATATGATACCTTGAAAAAAAAAAAAAAAAGTTTTTTCCCCCAAACCTTTTTTTACGCTCGTATAAATGCAAATAAACGTGATATAAATAAAAATAATTTTATAGAATTCTATCTTATATTTTATTCACATTTTTTTAATACAAAAAAGAGACAGAGATTTTAAGTTTATAATTATTTTTTTCCAATTTTAAAACCCGGCTACTGGAATAGATTAGTACTTATACAAAATTTACACCGAAATAAAAATTAAAAAATCCCCAAATATCGCATCAGACGCGTGCCAAATAGTCGCGACTATAACCAAGATCCATTGTTACAGCATCGACGATCTGCTTTCTCTCTGTGCTTCTCCTCCCAACAGATGATCGGCTATTTAACCTCTCCCCGTCCATTCTGAACTTTACTAGTTCGATGTTATTTCTATTAGTTAGCGACCGGTTCGTTTGTATCGTCGAGTAATCTTTACGCTTCACTGTGCCCAATAATCACGTCATCATACTTGGAAATGTCATTGCATCTCGCTCGTTAACGTCATCTCTCGACAACTCAATACAGTTTACCTAATCTTTTGGAGTAACTTGAAAGCAAGAACTCGACGCTTGTTGTTTGCCAATGATTTTTAAAGCATTTCTGTCCCTGGGCTGCAGTATCAGCTGATTTCCTCTCCGAGAAGCTTTTTTTGCGGAAGAATTAAACAAGTTAGTTACGTTATATAAATCTTCGACACGTGAATATATCCTTTGCCCCGAAGAAACTCGCTCGTCATCAGAAGAAGTTAGATCACACTTTGCACGCAAGTAACGCGTTTTCACGCAGCGTTCTTATATATTATCGCTGGTATTGAAACGTCTCAATATACTTGGTATCGCAGAATAGAAATTGAACTCGAGAAGAATACTCGAGGTCAATGTCTGACGAGGAGGATTTCTATCAGGTAAAGTTTTTGTCGAGGGGAAAATCGAGCCGAAAGAATTCAAAGACTTTCTAGACGAGAGGCATACAATGTTGTCGCGCGAGACACCCTGTATAGAAAACAGAACGTCAAGTTGTGCAGGAATCTACCGTGGCAGGCAGGCAGGCTCGCTAAGGCGGTTGTGTAGCGAGAATCCGTGAATCTACTTTCGAGCGAGCGGCTCGCTCGCTCGCGAGGAGAATTCTGCCTCGTTACGCGCACGCACACGCACACGCACACGCACACGCACGCGACGTAATGTTCGTGCGGCTTTAACGGCGGCGGGCGTAAGGAGGGCAGTAACAGAAATGGGAACCTATAGCAGGCAGAGGAATGCTCTCCGAGTACCGTAAATACGTTGCAGCGCAATAAAAATAGAATGCGGGATACCCCACATCGATGATATGTCATATTGAGAGATATTTTAATCGCGAGACTCCAACCCTGCTCGTCTCCCCCGTTGTATACGTCGTGCACCGCGCGCGCCTACGTTTTTCTTTGCTTTCTGTGCTTTATCATTTCTGATAATGATACCTGTTAATTTTCCGCTCGGCCGGAATTGCGGTTTGTGTGTGGTACCGCGCAATAAATTACCACGTTATGCGCATAAATTATACACGATCATCTTTGCAACATTTAGAGACTATTATCTTTCGCATTGATAATTGATTCATTTTTTTTTTTTTTTTTTATATAGACATAATATAATAATATAACTTTTTTTTTAGAAAATAACAATATTATAATTTATTTTGTACGGAGAGATTGTTTTACAGATTCCGAATTGTTCGCATGCTTATCGTATGTGACCATCGAAACGAATCCCCTGAACTAGTAAATTATCACAACACAGAGTCTAGAATGCGAACATGTCTCGCGCGATATGTTGACCATCGGCTTGGATCTTCCCGTGGACGCGCGAGAAAAAGGTATAGGGAGGTGGAGAAGAGAGCACAGGAGAATCGAGAGAGGAGGAGGAGGAGGCTGTTCACAGGTATAGGAGCGAGAGAGAGAGAGAGAGGGGTACAGTGGCGCGCGTGGACGGATGGTTCGAGGGGATATGGGGGTTCCCCGAGTCGAGTCGAACGCGCGAGCCCACGCGGGCGGCCTTGCACGTCGCCTTGTGCTTGTATTGATCAGCGGGCTTGACAGCCCCGTAGCGTTACGGCGGGCGCCTTCGGTATTCTCTCTCTCTCTCTCTGTCTCTGTCTCTCTGTCTCTCTCTTTCCTGTCGGAGCGGTCGGTGCGCGAATATTTTGTCTCGCCACCGTACCGTGGTGGCACACACATGTATATACACCGCATCGGTGTGTAACAGGCGCCACTACGCGGGCGACGTCCCTACCTTCCGACGATGTGCGATATGCCGTGCTCGTCCTCTCCGCGGAAGGCGCGGAGCGTATCGACCGATCGTTACGCCTCCACGAGGCTCGGCCGCCACGTACCACGCACTCTCGAGAAAGAGATGCTCTCCTCTCACCGCGAGTGCTAACCGCCTAATCGTCTGAGATTCTCGTCTCCTCGCTTTACATCGATAAACGACACGGTATTGATAATTTTTGGCTTGTAATAAAAAATCTGAATCTCGACACACGAAGTTGGATGCTCTGACGCTACCTGATCCTTGTATGTATGCATATTATTGGTGTCTCGTTCGAGAGAAAATAACGCGAAAAATCTTTTGACGGAGCTACCCTGGCCCAGTCACTGACAGGCGCAATCGTCTCCAAAGGCGATGCCCCCGATTTTCGGAGGAAATTCCTATCGATCGGTCGCCACGTTTCGACGAAACTTAACACATCCGCTACTATAGCGAAAATATATGACCGGGTCAATGCAGAAAGCGCTGACTGACGTCCTCTTTATTTCATTATAAAATAATCGCTTTATCAAACTATCATCATTTTTTTTCTCTAAAAAAATGTTCTCTCTCTTTCTCTCTCTCTCTCTCTCTTTCTGAGATTATACTAATATTGCAAAAAGACTGTAAGAGTCCTTCATCGAAACAAGTTCAGACAGAGCATTTTAAAGTAGATTGTAAAAATAGCTGTTTTATCTCTTGTAAAAAAAGTATCGCGTCAAGATGCTCTTTACGCACATCTTATTTTATTCAAATCTGTGGCTTCTGGTAATTTTTTCGACGTTAACGCTCGCATTACGATCCCCGACGATGCCGAGATCTTATTACCTGCCTGTCCGATGGCTGTACACATTTGAATCGTTCTGATTATGTCAGCTGGTTCTCTGACGTAAGAAGACGCCTGGCACCCATTGGACCGCCGGCGCGCGCCCACTCCGCGACGAAGTGCGCGCGTGCGCGCGCTCACGTCTCTCTTCAAAGTGGTCCGCGAGCCCTCGGAGTGCATCGGCAATGGCGTCGCACGATATCCACCATCATTTTCCACAACGTACATATATGAATGAATGGCTACCGTAAAAGCATAAAGACTCCCTTTGTAAATTTTTCTATCGTTGTATAGATTATTACATGTATACGAAAATTATGACGAGAAGTAATTCTCGAAGAGTCGCCGCGCGATCGCGAAAATTTACCGCGCTTTAATTGTCAAAATTTTTATACGAACGAGAAAGAGAGAGCGGCGCGTACAAATTTGTTACGCTGCTCTCTCTCTCTCTCTCTCTCTTTCTCTCTTTCGCGGACATTTGTCGATAAGCGTGAGGTGTTTATGAAACGTTTGTCGTCGCTTTTGTCATCAATCGGAGTTTACGCGCGCGCATCTCGGAACGAGGCGCGAAATGCGTCGCGCACGCGTGCGTACGATCGACTCTGTGGACGCGCGTCGATGATTCGCCGTTGACCGCGCGACGAGACCTAATCTCGAGGGACAACGGTGGAAAGCGCGCGAATCAGGTACGATGAAGATACCAAATCGGGGTGAATGGACTCCCCCTCGGTCTCTCTCTCTCTCTCTCTCTCTCCTCCCTCCCTCTCTCATGTCAACGGAGATAAGGCGATTTTCCGTCAATGCAATGCGATAAATATACGAGCGAATCGAGATCACGGCTTTGACCTTATATTTGTTGCGATCGATCAAGCACGCGTGTTATTTTTAATAGGAATAAAACATCTCGATGTTGCCGACAGCTGTATTTTTCATTACATTACTAATAATTAATAGAGAAAGTAAACGAGGGCTTTCTTTTTTCTAACGTTAAATCGTTAAAGTAAAGAGAATGAACGAATGCGTGATTCTGGAATGATAATTATTTCATATATTGGTAACTTTGCATGTGCAAACATTTATTTGGTCTCTCTTCGAGGTATAAACTAGAAGTGAAAATACCGATGAACGCACGCGAGGGGGAAAAAATTGATTTTCGAAAGAAAACTTCAACAACTAATACGTAGAAAGAAAAGTGAATGGTCATCTCGAAATATAAATCTATGTCGGGGAGAAAGTTGTTGAAGCGGTCACACGTTATCCCGAAAGAATTTTATTTAGAATGTATAATCTGTCAAGATATTCTGCGTTTTGATAGAACGTTTCTATTTTTACTATAGTGTATCGATTAAAGCCGAGTGATTTAATGTCAACGGGATACTGAATATTTTATAAGGTCAGCTCGCTTTTAATATAGGATTGAAAAATATGTGGACAGATGGTCGGAAGTATCTTAGGTCAAACAGTTTGAAATGGATTAATCAATCGAGCAATTAGTCTCTGCGCATGCCTAATTATTTGCTGAAACCATTGCGATACTACTATATATATATATATGTGATAATTTATGTGTGAATAAATTAACGGCTTGTCACATCGCGTGACAAATAGAAACACTGCCGTAAGGTCAAGGACCGATCCGATGTTGCTTTCTCGACGACCAAGAGCCGCACGAGTACGCTATATACGTATATTTTACTAGGTAATACACGTTTTGCCACCTTCAAAGGATAATTTATTATCATGCGATTTAACATCTTCGTTGGCATTCTAAAGCTACCAACTGGTCACGGTCAATGTTGTCCTTTGTTCGTTTACGTTCACATTTCTGTTGAAATTTTCTCGAAGTAAATCTACTTAAGACTGACTACGAGAAATCTAGAAAATGTGATTTTTAAATCAGCAGCTCACATTAAAATTATCCCTACAAACAATATCAACAATTTGATATACTGCCCATTCCTTTTTTAAATTATTCCATCAATATATATTATTATTATATATAATATATTATTCAATAAATAAATAAGTAAAAACGACTCTCTTTATTCTTAATAATAACAACATAAGAGGTAGGCTGTAGAGGGCCAATATATCGCATATAACTGCTACGGGACAATTCAAATGTTCAATTATTAAAAAACAAATATGATATGTAAGATATTGATACAATTAGAGAAATTAAATATAAATAAAGGACGTTCCGAACTCGTTTTTTGAGACTCCTTAGCGCAAAACAAAAAATATGATAAATATCACTGACAAAGAGGTAATATAATAATCGGTAAAGTAGCCGTTAGATCGACTAGATTTGAGCAAATTATGTGTAGGGTGACGAAGAGTTGGATCGTAACAGAGTTTGATGAAAAAACTTCTTGGTTTTCAAACCAGGAAATATTTTCCAAGAATAGTGACTCTATACTGATATATTATTGATATATATATATCATTGCTATGAATAAATATATTATTAATAAATGTATACGTGTATGTATATGGTTCCATTTCAATATGTTGACCATCAGATTTTTAGAAATGAAATGACTAATGTCAACCGTTATCTTTCAGACATCCCTCTGCGGTATCAAATGGAGGAAACTCGTGTGGGGCGAAGTAGCAGGTGGATTCGGTGGCACCCCTCTCGAGGATCCAGTGCTGTCGAGTTTCTCTCGATGTTTAGCTGGTGACATTCTGTGCGTGTGGCGACGAGTGGCCGCGACGCCGGCCACGGCTGGCCCGGCGGCCGCTGCCAACGCCGCCGCTTCGGCGCCCGGGGCTGGCATCTTCGACCTGGGCATCGCGCCCTCGCCCGCGCCCCCGCCGCTCTCTCTCACCGCCGCTAAGGAGCTCTGGATCTTCTGGTACGGCGAGGAACCCGATCTCTCCGGCCTGGTGTCGCCAGAGCTCATCGCTTGCGGTGAGTATGATATCCTTATCCGGAAACGCCTCACCGAGAAGTTCGTCTCCGGAAGTCGAGTCCAGGGATAGCTTAAGACTACCTCGCTAAATTACACGTACAGTAATTTATTTATTTATTTATTTTTAATTTATTTTATTTTATTTTATGTATTTTCTTATTTATAATATTTTATTTAATCTAGTCCAATTATCAGATATTATTCTTATCATTTTTAGGATAAATAAGTTACCTTGTATTAAAGCAGCAGATTTTAGGAATAGAATCGATAATCGATTGAAAATATATGAAAAGGATCGTTGCTTTGTTAGTAAGGAAGGTAAACTCTTGATAGTCTAAATTCATGATAATTAAGACGCACGATATACGGTATATCGTAGGACTTGGAAGTAGCAATTACGTGGTGTTTATACGCCGTTGTGTGTACGGTGCTTTACCTAACGCCAGCAAGGAAACCGTGACTAAGCTAACTTTTATTACGTACTTTCCAAGAGGAAGTTTCGACACGTAAGAGACACGAAGGGACTACATTGCATTAGCGGATTTGCAAACGCGCTCTTGACGGGCATTATATACATGTGTACACACATAGCATGTACGAAATATCGTTTTCCATATCGAGAACAACGGTATCAAACCTGCGGAAAAAAAAAAGAATACGATTAAAAGTGAAACTCGCGTAGTTAGTTCTTAGATTACTGCGATAATCACCGGTGCATATAAACGCGCTACTTCGTGAATCATACATAAAATTATCACTCTGCAACTGGGGAGTTATTTCTTCCTTTGTAAATGTTTGTTTGAATTTATTTTTAACATATTAATTAAATATTATTAAATTTCTTTTCGCGCGGTAAAAGTATATATGTCATTCTGATATGAAAAATTTGAGAGAATCAAGAATTATTTGCTTAAACTTTTTTTTTTTTTTTTTTTTTTTTCATACGCTGTGGCTGCGCTCCGGTTTTTATCACTCGAGTACCCTGGTGTCCTAATCGACGATGACCTCTTCCCACCGTGCTTTTGCTCGAAAAGGTTGCGTTGCAGCGGTGCAACGCCGTGCAACGGACCGACGTTCGAGCCGCGCCGGACCAGAGGCCCCGGCGGCGTTTCTCGACACGGGGTCGCTGAACCATGCACTTGTCTGCAACTCGTTGCAGCGCGCAACGTATAGATCCACCGTGTTGTGTGCATCGCGCCGCGCGCTGCGCCGGAGTGCACCAATTGCGAAACGACGACTAACCGGCCGAACCGTTAAGATTAAAAACGTATAGTCGAGTCGGTGGGGTCGACGGCTCGTTGTCGTGGAATCAGAGCCGATCGTTCGCGATGGCCTCGTGCAGGTTTCAAATAAGCTGTTTCTCCGCTCTTATCGGATAACGATTTTTTTTTTTTTTTTTTTTTTTTTTTTTCGCGAGGGGAGAATATTATCAATTTATAATCCTATCGAGAGAAAGAAAGAGAGAGACTATAAAATCGATGAGAAAAATGTAACCGCGTCGTCTTGTCCGATAATAATTCATATTAGAATAGATAGCAGAAAATTACACGAGAAGCGATAATCTCTCTCTCTCTCTCTCTCTTGGTGGGAAAACATTGACGTTTTTGTTTTTAAGAATAATATATTTACACGTGATAAGGATGTTTCTCGATAAATTTTCGGATTTTGGGAGACGCAGGTTGTGCAACGAGACCACCGCGGCTAGTGGTCCATGAGAGATGCAACTCCCTCAGGCTCCGGTCATATCGATCGACAGTACACGTGTTCTTTCCTACCCAGTGATTCTCAACACTGTACGATACGCGGTTACTGCGCGTGATTGTAAAAGACCATGGAAAAAAATCGTATTAGGATCCTTCATTAAAAAAAAAATATTTTACTAATATAGATAGATTTCTAGATGTCTCAATTAAAATTTATTGCTATTTTTTTGTATCTGTTAGAATATTGTTTGTCACATGTAGAATTTATAGCAGCGATGTTCTAGCAATAGACCGCTAGAAAATTTAGATTCCATTGCTAAAAATTAATCACAAATGTTATTATCTTTAAAGATAAGCGTTACAGAAAAATTTTCTGTCTAAATTACACACTAATGGTACAGATATAAATTCTGTCTCTGTCATTTAAATTGATTAAGTAGAAAATATATGCAGTATCACAATATTTGCTAATCATTTACCTGTTTTAGTTAATTTTTTGTAGAAAATTTTTTTTCAAGTTGCAAGATCATTTTTTTAAGTGTTGAACTTGCTCACATTAAACAATTTCGCGTACATTGAATTATTTCTATATAATTTGGGAAAGATATGTCTTCCGAGAGAGAAAGAGAGAGAAATAAATCTTTTGCAACGTGTAGATTTTTAGTGGAACGATATATAACGAAACGTGCTGTTAGCAGGCACAAACCGCGTATTTCGAAGCGTTTGCGTGAGAATAAAATCAGGGGAAAGCTAGCCCGAGCGAGGCTCGAGATTCTAGAACTTTTCAGTTTTCTCGGTCAACTTGTTTTCCTCTGCCTTCCGCGAAACGCTCACCGGTCGCTGTGATTTTATACGCGAATCGCGCATTACTTTCACGTTAAATTTCGCCATTATTTGGATGCGCGCGCGTGCCACAGTCGTTGGACGAATATACATATATTAACCGAACCGGATTTGATTTGCTTTATCACGCCTCTATGTGATAATTAAATATGCAGCGCGGAAATATATGTTTGAAAAGAAATATCTCGTTTTTTCCCGCTTAATTAGAGCAGCAGCAACAACGTGTAACCATTATTTCTGCGTATTTTTAGAAATCGATCGTCCGTACGAAGCGTACATTAGAATACTCTAGTTCCTTTACATTGTTCGTTGTACATGGTACAAAGAGCAACGCTATAACTAAATCCTCTTTTTTTTTTTACAATTTTACCATTTTATTGTCGTTTACAGAAAGTGAACAGGGTTCTTGGGAAAGCGGATTGTCGTACGAATGCCGGTCACTTCTTTTCAAGGCTCTGCATAACTTGATCGAACGGTGTTTGCTATCCCGTGACTTCGTTCGTTTAGGAAAGTGGTTTGTGCAACCTTATAATGGCTACGAGAAACACCGTTGCAGCAGGTACGTTTACTTAACAATAACATAATCTTTATAGCATCGCGACAAACATTAAGAAATAATAGTATTTTATTTCTTATTTCGGAAATATATATATTCTCTTGTATAAGCAGAAAAGTTTACACTTTATATATACTTTATATTCTTATATACCTCTAATTACATGAAAAATTAACTAGATATATACTCGGGCATATGTATGCTATCTAGATATTCATGCGTCATCATAACTCAGAATTGTGTCTTATATAGTTCTAGAAATGTTTAACACGCAAAGGATTAAATATATAATATTAAAATCATTGCTAGAAAAATATGTAAAGAAATATTCTGATATTTACAGTCACACGAATATCTAGATAAAACACGTAGGTCCTGACTATTGCTTTATCGCTTGAGATGCATATATGTCAAGTACAAAAAAATTTTGAAATCTTCATATGTGTTGATTACTTTTGCAGCAGCCACCTGTCGTTCTCGTTTGCATTCTTTGTCCATGGAGAAAGTACAGTATGCGCAAGTGTGGACGTTAGGCAGCATCCTGCGGTGCGACATCTTACAAAAACATGTCTACAACGTACCCAAACTTCTCAATCCGGTGTTAAAGGTAAGTGTCGTTTGCTGTATATATATATATATATATATATATATATATATATATATATATATATATAAAGAGAGAGAGAGAGAGGAAAAGGTTGGCATAATTAAATTGTTAATTCGTCATCGGCGTGTATTAACGTTTCTTCCTTTGTTTCACAGTGATTCTAGCCCCTTACGGATTGGCGGGCACATTGACGGGTCAAGTGAGCCGTATGGATAGTCAACTTCTTGAAGAATGGAAACACTTCTATCCGATCAGTACCGGCAGCAATCCGGAGACCGGGCTTCCGCCCCTCGTGGAGGTCCTCGTCGGTGGCGTGCGCATGCGTTATCCTTCTTGTTATGTCCTGGTTACGGATATGGATGATACGCCACCCGAAACTCCTCTTTCACCGCCGAGCAGTCCTGTCGCTTGCGAACGACCCCTCTTAACGCAACAAGAACTGAGCGCAGCTACCGAATTGCCGGAACGCGTGTGGGCAGAATGTACTTTGAGTTCGCCAGTGTCCGCTTCCAAAACAGAATCTTCCACGGAACTTGAAACCTGGACGTTTGTGGAACCGACGCAAAAGTCTTCCTGTACCTGTTCATGTTCGAAGTAAGCCACGTTTCTAATTTCGATTACATTGCATCGTGCGAAAGACACTGTCTTTAGATTCTTATTCCTTAGATTTAGATTATATACATTGTAAAAATTAATTGTTTACTATTTACACGTTAATAACATAATTAAAGATTGTGTTTTAATTATTTAGATACAGTCGCAATATAATCTAAAGCTAATTGTGATTTTTTTATGGTGATTTTATATCGAACACAATAGTAAACATTCAATTTTTGCTACATATATATTTGTGTTAGTTGAGTAAAATAGTAATATTTGCTATTATATTAGTTTCTGTTTGCATGTTATAGCACAGAGTATAAAAATGTAGAATATCCAAATCATTATAGATCAGATAGTGGTGTGTGATGGCTGTTGTAATGTGTGCATGGAAATTTAGTCTTTGAAGATGACTCAAATGCAATTATTCTTAGTGATCAGCTTGTTAATGCATTTATTATTATATAAAGCTATATATACACGCACACACATGAGCCTGTTAAATTTCTCATTTATAATTTTGGAGCAAAAGCTCAAACACAAATAATTATTTGTCACATAATAACAGGATAAAAAAAACGTTACGATACTATCATACGTTGCATTTGAGCTTCTATTAAAAAAATGTATTATTTAGGATCAAAAGTTATTGAGATATGATTTCAATCAAGCTCTGAAGTATTTAAATGGAAAAATTACAATTTCCAATTATTGCGTACATATTTTTCAACATGTTCCAATCAGGGGAGAGATTAATTTAAAATGCTAGACTATAAAAATATAATTCTTGTTAACAATTTTCTCTTGACATTTCAACTTATGATTGTTATTATTTGATTATTAATGTTCAAAAATCATCAATTATACAACTTTAAATAATAAGCACAATAGAAATTAGTACAAGTCATAATTGTCTCTTAACTTACCTATGAAGCTTTTACTAAATATTTGTTTGGAGAAATCTTTTTTCGTTGTATTCTGAAATGTCATTTTAGAATAGTCTCTCTTATATATTACTACTTTAAGAAATTGATAATTATTGCTTCAGGACTCTATAAAGTCAAATGATAGAGAAGATGCGTTCGTAAAAAGAAACGAGATGTTAAATACATCGGTTGCAGGTATACGACCCCCGGGGGTTGGAAGAGTCTGGCTTCCTCTCAGGTTCAGAGGGAGAGGGTAGATAAAGGTGGACGGAGGGTCGTACCGTTTCACCGACGCTCTACCACTCAGTGGGACGTTTGTCCCTCTGTCCCTGCTAATGCCCCCAGGTGGGTAATCTCTGTGGGTCCCGAGATACAAACAGAAAAAGAAAAAATCATCGTCATTTCTTCTCTTAAGTTAGTCACTGCAATAACGCCAGTTTTACATGATCATAATGATCCCCATAACTTCACACACAGATTCACCGCTTTCGACAGTTCTACCATATAAATTCGTCCAACCAAATAACTTGACCCGATGCACGATATAACGCATTAATCAGACTTCATCAATCACTGTTCTGCAACGGTTTAAAGCATGCGTCTTAACAACAATTATATCGTGCGTTAAGAAGGGCGAATGGCAGACTAATATTTTCACACTGAGATGATAAAACTCGCAAATCTCGTCTTATCAAGTATTTAAAACTTTTTCACTGGGTAAATGGGATCTCATAATATTATATTCATATCTTATAAATTCTACGGTAAAAGACTATCAATTTTTTACGTATACTCTAATGCGATATATATATTTAATAAATACAGATATATATTTGACGTACCAATTAAAAAATGTATAGCAAATTTAAACAAAAACATATTTTCTTAACAAATTATTTATATAAATTTATTATTTGTGTACTCTCTCTAAAAAGCTAAAACTATCACATGTTAACGAATTTTCACATGTGATTTATCAACCTAAGTGTTTTCATGCGCATGATTCAGTAGCAGTTGGTATTTAAGCTTTATATATGTTTGGTAGTGCATTCCAACATACATTTCTTTTCTATTTGATTATTTATTTTGCTTATATTATATATATATATATATATAATATACATAGTAAATTGGGTTTGCTTTGCATGTGACTATTATGCCTAGAATATTTCTAGCATTTATTCACTTTACGTTTTTATTTTTTATCCATCTGTAACATGTATCTTTGTAACAAGCTTCTATACTCATGCACATCTTAAACTTCAACAGGTGCAGAATATACTTCTTGTTAAACGACTTATTATTATATTATATACTATAAAATCATTGATTCTAATATGATATTAAAGAAAAATTAGTAGAAATCTTTAACAACTAATTTAAGAAATAACTTGAAGTAATCTATCACTTTAAAGCAATGATAATACAGGGAAGACTGATATAAAAGATGTATATCATAAACATAACTTTATACATACATTTAAAACAAACTTGAAATATTTTGAATAATTTTAGTTCTCTCTCTTTCTCTGGGGGAGAGAAATACTGTCTAACATGTCATTTTGGTCTTCCTTATTATCTGTGCTTATTACATGCCGCTTTTAGTACTTTCTTTCATTCATACGACACAAGTACTAATTTCATTTTTACGATTATAAGATTAGAACCATGAAACATATTCATACGTATTCAATCTGTTTGAAAATCGAATAGGTCGGTACTAAGTAGAACGGAAGCACCTAGTACACCACCGGGCGGTCCTCCTTCGTACTCGCGTGGACCACCAACGGGAGGAGATTGTTTACCGGTACCGTCGGTCGGTTCGCCAGGTTCCCCGGCACCGTCGCCTCTTTTGACTCCGCATTCTGAGCCGGCGTCGGTTCCGCCCGCGGAACCCACGATGCCAACTCTCAGTCCGCAACCGCCACCCAGTCACACAAACACTGCCCCACCTCTGACTCCATCGCAAGGGCCCAAGTCTATTTCTTCCGCGTGCAACAACCAGGTGCACAGTCCATCGGTTCCCGGGCCGATACTGAAACGACCGATTTTGGCGTCCAGGGAATACGAAGGCGCTCTCTTAGACGACGAGCAACCTTTATCCTGGCTCTACGACTATTCGCTTCAGGAGGCATGGCTGAATCATCCCGTGAAGCGTTTCAAGGCCACAAACACCATCTGCCCCCCGACCAATCGGAGCAACATTCTATACCCACCGATGAATTCTCAAACACTCCAGTCTCAAGTACCTAAGCTGGAAATTAAACAAGAACCTGTTGCGGTTGTAAGTGATATTATATAGAAGACAAAATTATAGCAAACCAGGCGTATTTAAATATATTAAACATAAAGGTAGTTTTCTTTACGCTAATTCCCTTTACTATGTTTTGTAAAATGTTATGTAAGATATTAACAAACTTTATATTAACATTGTATTAATAATTTTTTCTTTTTTTTTTTTTTTTTTTTTTTTTTTTTTGCAATATCAGGCTGAATGTATCAATAGAAGAGCTGACCCATACGAATTTGATGCAACGGGTGAAGAAAATGGCACAAATGTCGATGGTCTTAGACGACAGAGAGATGATCCATCTAAACCAGGATCTCTCTTTACTAGCGAAGGTCTCCAGCCATCTTACAAAGATTTAGATCAAATATTTGATAATTCCGACGCCGATACTTCCAGCGATGAAACGGTAACTTTGCATCTACTTGTACTATTGTAAATAATTAAATCAATGTAATTTTGTACTATAATGACAAACAAAAATGAAGAGTTAGCTGTATAATGACAGTACACGTGAAAGATATAGCAAATGGTAAAGATAAAGTGCATTTGATATTTACAGAATTTGAATCAGCTACAAATACAAACACCGCCGGGCTCGAATAAATCCGGTGGATTGCACGAAGAAACGAGAATAGACGGTAACAAGAACAACAATCGAGGAGTTACAGTTCTACGACCGGAAGAGCTTTCCAAGATGTTTCCTACTCCACCTTCTTTAGAGCATAATCCGGTCGCCTCGCCTTGCCAACTGAGCGACCCCCTTATAGACCAGACTGAACTTCTAATGCCCACGCGTCCACTTAGACACTTGCCCGACATTTATCCTAATATGGGCTCTCCACAGGAGGAGCCGATCGATGATTGGTCATACGTGTTCAAACCGGCAACTATCTGTAAGATGGTCGGTTCTTCCAAGTACGCACCCCTCACGAATCTGCCTAGCCAATCTCTGCCATCCATCACACTGCCATCGCACTGCGTGTACAGACCTTCCTGGCAGTGCAATCCTGCTTCCACTAACCAGGCGGACAAATCTCTTCCACCAACTAGACCCGGATCCGTACAGCAGCAACAGCAACAACAACAGCAGCAGCAAGCACAACAACAACAACAGCAGCAGCAAGCACAACAACAGCAGCAGCAGCAGCAGCAAGCACAACAGCAGCAGCAACAACAACAACAACAACAGCAGCAGCAGCAGCAGCAGCAGCAGCAGCAGCAGCAGCAGCAGCCTTGTCCTTCAAGTCCAGCGCCACCCTACCGCTCGGCCACCCTTCCCGGTAGGCCGCCGCCACCACCATACGACCAACCAAGCCCGGCTACCTCCACTACTTCCTCATATCTTAATAAAAATCTCAACAGCATCGAGGCAGATACACCGGGACCTACTCGCGCACCTGAATCCAATTCCCTTATAGTGAATATTCTCTTAGGCGACACGGCACTCAACATCTTCCGCGATCACAATTTCGATAGTTGCAGCCTATGTGTTTGCAATGCCGGACCCAAGGTAGTGGGCAATATCAAGGGCGCCGACGCGGGCGTTTATCTTAACAATTCGTGGGCGGGCTCTGCGCTTTTCCAGGATGACGATCCGATTAGATGTAGTTGCGGTTTCAGCGCCGTGGTAAATCGTCGACTCGCTCACCGAGCAGGTTTGTTCTACGAAGATGAAATGGAGATCACAGGCGTAGCCGAAGACCCGGCGGAGAAAAAGAAGGGCTCACTCGCCGTGGTCGCGTGTCCTGGCGCGAAAACAACTCCGGATGGCCTCGACGTAATATCGCCCAATGTTCTCGAATTATTACGCGAGCAATGCCTGATTGTTCAAAGTTCGGCCAGCAGTCTATATCGAGCGGCTAGGATATGCGCCACCACAAAGAGCTACCCAACACTGACACCGACAGTCAACACTTTAGAATTCAACGATGGTAATGAAGTTTGTGTTGCGGCGCTCGATCAAGGCAAGCTCGATGGCACGCACAACGAGAGGGTCATCCGCGTAAATGGTGTGCACCGATGGGTATTCCTCAGAGCGCGCGGTCCCCAGTGCAGCGGCGATATTGTACGGATGATGAGGTCGCTACAGCCACTGCTGCAGGACGCGGTGCAGAAGAAATGTACGACTCGTATGTGGGAGGCACCCTACACCGTCGCTGGACCGCTCACGTGGCGACAGTTTCATCGTTTAGCTGGGCGCGGCACTGATGACCGCTGCGAACCGCAACCTATACCCGCTCTAGTCGTCGGATACGATCGTGATTGGCTATCATTGTCACCGTACGCAATCTGCTTCTGGGAAAAGTTGTCGTTGGAGCCGTTTGCCGGACCCAGAGATGTCGCTTATGTGGTCGTCGCACCCGACAGCGATTGTATTGTCAATAGGGTCAAGTCGTTCTTCCGAGAACTGTCCTGTACATATGAGGTAAGTGTGTGTGTGTGTGCAAGTATATTAATCTTGTAATGTCGATTTAATAATCTTGATTTAATACTCGACAATGTGACAAATAAATCTTGATGAACATCCGCGTTGTATTTACTTTTGTCTGCTTTAAATATTTTCATTCAATCTTTTAATAATCTCGTTTGTAATAAGGGAACTCAAAGGTTTTTTTTTTTATTCATCACAGATTTGCCGATTAGGAAGACACACGCCAATTTCGAAACAGCTGCGCGACGGAATTCTACGCGTTGGCAAATCAACCACACAGAAAGTCGGAAAACAATCAATGGATGAGTGGTTCAAGTTTTTGGGAGAGAATCATCTAGGCGAATTATTGAGGCTGTATGCTCAAGTGTGTAATCATCGATTAGCCCCGTATCTGACGCAGGTTATACAAGATCGTAGTTTGTTAGATCCTGGTGATTCACAATCGCCCAACAAACAGCAACAACAATCTACTATTCCCGTTCCCGATACTATGCCAGCTACACCTGATGTATTAACAACGACCAAACCTGAATCTGTCGGTACGTTTCATCGTTAGATTATACTTTGACGAGCTAAGTTTAGCGATATTATGTACCAGATCGATCAAAATCTTGTTATCTCTTGTAGAAGGGGAGAATCCGCGAAGCGAGACTCCCTCCTCAACGAGCACAACGACAAATCAGACCACTACTACTGTAACCGGTAATACGACACCGACTTCGCAAACTACAAGCACCACCACGCCGATTACTACGACCACAGGCCCAGACGAGGAGGAGATTGAGCCTCCGGCCATTGTTGTCTACTTTGTGGAACCATTCTCCTTAGGCGGCACCGAAGATCCCGATCGACGGCGACTCGCCATTTTAGCTCTACTCAGAGCTTACTCATCCGCGATCAACAGCATGCCTGAGAATATGAAATCAAATATTCATGTCCAGGTAATAACCTATAATCAAATGCAGAATCTTAATGATGAGGAATCAGTGACTTATTCATTGTGGTACAAGTTGTGAGACTTTAAGATGACTGGAATTAGAAAAAAATCAAGATTTTGTGCGTAAATTATATTTTAAAAATGCAAATTTATATAACATTTTAAGAATGCAATTGAAAATTTTTTTATTTGAAGGTTTCGATAATTTATATTAAGTTTAATAATTTAATTGACTTAAAGAAAGTGAGTCTTTTCTAGTATAAAGTATAAACAAAAATTTATCATTTTCTGGTCAAGTATTTTCAAAATTGTGCATCATAAATTTATTTATATAACTACAATCAATTTGCTTTTCAGATAATATCCTTGGAAAGCATAATGGAATTAGGACGAGCTCGCGAAAGGCGAAAGATTCAAGACGAAATGCGAGCCTTGGCGTTAAATGTCTTCCTGCAAGGACGTCGATTGTTGAACCATAATTCTACAGTAAAAAGTCTCACTGGTTTTGGCACTGCCGCTGCTGCAGATCTCTTTCTCAAGAGCAAAGACGTAAGCTTCATTGTTCGATTACTTGTTATGATAATAAATAATAAATGGACTAGCTTGAGGATAATCTGCATTCTATTGATGCGCTGCATTAATGATATTGTGTAGAATTAAAGATCCGCGATATATAAATCGTTTTCACTCATTTAGTAATATTCTTGTAACTATACATCAGGAACGGAACAAGGCACCTTACCGGCTCTACGCACCGGCCTTCGTGTTGGCACCGTTGCGGGCAAAGAGCGAAGCTCCCGAATCATTCGGCATGGCGAGGCCCGAGGAGTGCGCGGTACTCTATCTCAGCTATTGTTTGAGCGAAGATCAGTCTTGGCTGCTAGCAGCTGCAACCGACGACAGGGGTGAAATTTTCGAAACCGCTACCATTAACATTGACATACCCAATAGGAAAAGAAGAAAGCGAGCTTCAGCTAGGCGTATCGGCCTCCAAAAACTTATGGACTTTATATTAAGCGTAATGTCCCAGGGCGTAAGTAAAAAATTCATAATACAATTAAAGCTAATGATACCCAAGTATCTATCTACTTTTATTCTTATTATTCCAAATATATAGATGCAAAGGTATTCTCAGTGCTTTATAAAACTGTAATTTTGCCTCTCATCGACATATTTTTGCACTTGTTAAAAAATATATTTTCTTTTAATATTTATTTCATAAATATTGCTTCTTTGGTATTAATTATATATATATTTTCCTTATCTCAGGTGCAACCATGGAGATTGGTTGTGGGTCGAGTAGGACGCATTGGACATGGCGAATTAAAAGGATGGAGTTGGTTACTTTCTAGAAAAGCACTTTTGAAAGCCTCGAAGCATTTGAAAGAGATATGCGGACAATGTAGTCTCCTTTATCCTTCAGCGGCACCTTGCGTACTCAGCGCATGCTTAGTTTCGCTCGAACCGGACTCCACTCTCAGATTGATGGCTGATCAATTCACTCCCGATGAGAGATTCAGTCAGGCGTCTGTAAACTGCCAATTATCCACACCACAAGATGTCACGTGTACTCATATACTTGTTTTTCCTACATCCGCTACCACCCAGGTAAAAAAGTTTAATTATACATGTCCACACAGTTTACTATAAAATGTTCTTGTTAAATTTTTTTTTTTTTCAACTGCAAAGTCTTTAAACATTATTAAATTTATATTTTTTTCAATAAAAATATCAAAGCGATTGAAATGGATGGACTTTTTGAAGACCAAGTTTTCGAAGACTAAATAGATGATAAAATCAATCTATCAATTATCTATCAATCTATCAATTAATTTCTAACAAACTTTAGATAGAATTGTAATTTAAAACTTAATTACAAAAAGAAATTTAATGTTAAAAATGGAAAATTTTCACGATGACGTTTTTACTAATTAAAAGAAAAATTGGTCACAGAATTTATTAAAAAATTCATAGTTGGAAGAAAATATTTTTTTATAATGAAGGATATCTTAATATATTTGATTTGTCTATTTAAACATTATTTTTTTTATTGTTTCAGTCATCGCAGACAGCATTTCAAGAGCAACATAACGTACCCGAATTAGGAGATGACGAATTGTTTTCCGCTCTAAACGATGATATGCCAGAGGGTATGGAAGGGATGGGAGATTTTAACGATATATTCAATGTATGGCCTGAACCGGGTGCAGGCGGTGGACAAAGCCCGAGCGGAAGTCCGCATCGTCCCGAAGGATCACCGCACGGAGGGGACGGCGGAGGATCAGGCTTAGGCAATCATGATGGTCCTGGCAGCCCCTTTCCATGCAGTAATACGCCAAGAGTAAGTCTAACAATAAGAGAAAAAGTCTTTGTAATATAAATGACAGTGTTAAAAACATATAACTGTTTATTTCTACTGTCTAAGAATTATCATCTGTTCCAAATAATATCAAAATTCAATTTGATTTTGGATGCATATGAACTGAACAATTTATTATAAATTTATTAATAATTTTTCTATTCTAGATTTTCAGTTCTTTCATTTAATCATTTTTATGCAATGGTACAGTTGCAGAATAAAAATATTTCAAATTTTTTCAAATCTTAAATTTTCCATATTTTAATTCTCTTTCTTATAGTATCTACAAATAATATGAATAAATTTAATATCAATTAGTGTATGAATCTCTTTTTAAGAGTATTATTTTATTAATCTTCGCAGTTTAAATTAATAATAATTTATTTCATGTTTTAAATATATTTGAACAATTTTAATGTATTAAAATATTAATTATTGCACTTTTATTTGTTAATACTCATAATTTCTTCCATATCTTCGTATCTAAATAAAAATTTTAAAAATATGCAGAATGAATAATTTTTTTTTAGAAATTTATTATAGTAATAATTATATATGTAAAACCCAATATGTCAAAGATTTATTTTTCTTCCAATTAAGTCTGTTATTGCTATGTCGATGTGAAAATTATGTGCAAACTTTGCTCATCTGTAGATAGCGATAGCTGAACAAACGGAAGAAGTTGGCACACTTTTGCAACAACCTCTCGCTCTTGGCTATTTGGTATCGACTGCGCCGACGGGACGAATGCCACCATGGTTCTGGTCAGCTTGTCCTCATCTTGAAAACGTCTGTCCGGTATTTCTGAAAAACGCGTTACATCTGCACAGTCCCGCGATACAACAGAACAGCGACGATTTACTTCAGCAACAAAACGCACCCACTGCTCATCCGTTGGACTCCCAATACACCACCGACGTGCTTAGGTTTGTATTCAGGATTATATTGACAATTATATTTCATTTCGTATTCCATGTTGTTAGAAAAGTTTGCGCCGAATTGTTACTATCGAGCAATTGACCATGATTGACAGATACGTGTTGGAAGGATATAACGCACTGTCGTGGCTCGCGTTGGATGCGAACACCAAGGACCGACTGTCCTGCTTACCAGTGCACGTGCAGGCGCTCATGCATCTCTACCATGCGACGGCAGCTCTCGTCTGACCCACACCCTCTCCCGTTGTAGTGCAGTATGTGCACCTCTCTCACGCACTCCTTATTATACCGTCACTCGGGGCTTTACGAGAGCAACTGATTTCCTATGCCCTTTTACCTATACCTATACGTTAGTTAGGTATTTAGAGAGAAAGAGATTGTGTCTAGGTACAGAGTACGATCCTTCTCGACCATATGTAAAGAGAACCGAGAACCTTTTTTACTCGGAATATAATTAACACAACATACACACATACACACAAGATTACACGATGAATGCAACGGTTGAAAAATTCAAAACCCGATGGGAACGAAATACGGCGCGCGCGCGCGCGCGACTCTTTACCATTTTTCTATTATATAACAGGCGAAATAGATTGTACTTTGTGTTTACGATCGTATCTCGTATTTCATAAAAGAAATGCGCATTCAGTACGATTATTGCCAATGAAAGCAAAATGGAACTTGAATGGTAGAAACGAATGTATTACAGAGAAATGAGAATGCAAGTGATGAGAGATATTGTGAGAAAGGAAGAAAGATAAGATAGAAGAGAAAATGGGAATGCATGAGAAAGAAAGATAGAACGAGAGAAAAGTATGAAAGAGAGGGAGAGAAAGAGAGAGAGAGAGAGAGAGAGAGAGAGAGAGAGAGAGAAAGAAAGAAGTTAAGAGAGTGCATAATAAGAAAATTATTTCGATTGCCTCTCTATCGATAGATAGTTGAATTACAAATCAGAATCTCTAGAAAAATTACGTAACCAAAAGTTTTTAATTGTAAATTAAATTTTGTACAAAGCTTTTATTATTAATGAGACGATGAAGTAATATAAATGATATTACGTTGTTTTTTAATTTTATATAGATGATATAAAAAAAAAAAAAAAAGGAAAAAGAAAGGCGGACTTCTTTTTTATAAATAAATACGATGCCTCGTATAAGCCCCCGATGTGAGATAAGTATGACGATTATAATATTATATTATGCTTGCGCGGTACTGGGTCGCTGTTATCATGTTTCCTGGACCCGTTAGCGCAATTTTTCGATGCTGTTTGACAAATTTTATTCGGATTAGGTGACCTCTATATATTATACATACATTATAGTGTAAAATATTGTTTTTAAATAATTTATGAAGTGAGACATCGCCGAGATTAGATAATTGAGAGTGAAAGGAAATAAGGCGAGAGTGAGAGAGAGAGAAAGAGAGTGCGCGAGAAAGTGAGAAAGAAAGAACGAGCCAATTATGCAGCGATTGTTTTTTCCTCCAGTTTAACTTTGAATGAAAACAAGAAAAAAAAGACACGAAAAGAGAGAGAGAGAGAGAGAGAGAGAGAGAAATGTGGGGCGCGTCTGAGTGGAGCCACGGTGGCCAATTGCGTCAGTCGCATAGTACAAATATGACTTGTACATAGAACCCTTAACTCCTAATTAATTCATTAATTTACTCACACACCCACACTCACTCTGTATCTATAGTATTTATTACTGGGTAGTACGTCATTATTGGGATTATTATTATTATTAAAATTATTATATATATTACCATTATTATATTAATATTACGAAATACAGTTTTATGTGTATATATATAATTATATACGTGATTTTTTTGAATTTGCAGCGCCCGAAAAAATTACGTACGTTGCAAGCACAATAGAAATTTACAACACGAAACATTTTTTGCTCCTGCATAAGCGAAAAAAATGTCGTGCATGATTACACTGGAAATCAAATCGACTGTAAATTTTTCACATGCCGGACATGTGACATGTGATGATTATTTATATATTCTATATCATTAAGTTTTCCGAACTCTCGCTTATGTATATATATAATGTATGTTTAATGATGCTACATCTATATATTTGCAATATCATTATAAGGAATATAAAAGTATTTCATTCAAGAGAAGAAACAAACTAAAAATGACCATCTTCAATGACATATACATTGGTAATAAAATATGAAATTTGTTCTCTTTCTGTGCAGTTAACTTTATATATAATGATATTGTATATAATTTTATATATATATATATATATATATATATATATATATATATATATATATATATATATATTGTTCAAGATTAGAAGCGCTTACGGCTATATGAAATTATTACATCTATATCTTATAAAATTTAAAAAGTGATTGTGTTATAAAAATCGACAAAACTATGATTTTCCTGAAGGAGTATATCTATTGTGCTTGCAATATATATTTCCTTTCCCTTTCATTTTGCGCTATAGTTATATTTATTATGGCTCTATAGCATCATCCCCCAACTAACATAGATACGTATATAAAGAGTTCATTTATCTAAGAAGTACGATATATCACACTTTTTTTTCCTCTGAGAACATATTACACTCGTATCGTTGGCTCGAATGGACTAGTATCGTGTATAAAACGAAGAATCTTACTATCTATTTATACTACAGTGTACAGACTAGTATTCGGTCAACGTTGACGGTCGATCCGCAAATGATTTTTCGAGGCCGTGATTGATGCCGTACGGTCTCAGGTGGTAAATTAGATATTCGAGAACGTACATCATGTTCGGTGACACGTAATGAAATGAAACCGCGCTATCCGAACAGCAGTTTAAGCCATCCTTGGTATCGTAGTAGATATACTTCCAATACCAGAAGTTCTTATCCACATGATTGGGTATCAAGTGGTGCTCTGGCACGAATGGAAAGAATCTACCCCGTCCATGAGGATCTCTAGTGTCCATCGCTCGTACACCGATCTTTTCAAGGCATTTTCCCATCTCTACGTCTTCCGCGCCACCATTGTCCGGTCGACATTTGGTTTTATCGGGTAAGCCGACTTCCACGAATTTACGTAAACCTTCCTTACTAAGTACATATCCTGCACCACCGCTCATGTAACCTTGCTTCACGAAAGGCTTAAATCTGCAGCCAAAATATAGTGACGAGTTTGGATTGTAGGATGATAACATGTATCGCAGATTTTCCACTACTACATACCTGCAAATAAATTTAAAAATTCAGTTGCGATTGCATACACATGTACTATAATATGTAGTATACTTTTATTAATTTTATCTTATCAATTGTATGAGTTAAAACATGATATGCACATAAATACTTGGGTAGATGCATATTAACTCTCTCTCTCTCTCTCTTTAGATTTTATCTTTACTTCCTTCCTTCTATCTTTTTAGTTCATTAATGCATATAAAATAATCTCGATATAAATGTTTGAAAATCTCAATGAAAATTATAAAGAAAATTGTTATTGATGTCTATATATACTTTGAAAAATTTATAATTGAAACCTTTTTTTTCTAAATTTTTTTCAATATACATTCCATATCCGTTTTGATTATTAATATCAAATAAAGCTTGCCAATAAAGAGTTGTCATTGTACATTTGTGATTATATATTAATAAAAATTACACACATAGGGGCACACAATACTTACGTATCATCATCAGCTTTCATGAACCAATCTACTTTGTCTTTGTACTTTTCGTAAGCATATTTGAACGCTTCTTTGGTTTTCGCCCACAGATTATCTCTACCTTCCTTTACTGGCAGAACTATAGTAGGTAAACTAGCATCTGAAAATAAATGACATATACTGTCATAACACGTAACACTTTTTGCTTGTATTACAACTTTTATTCCTATCTTTTTAAAATGTTACCTTCCGCAGAACTCATGAACAAAAGTATGTTGCAGCGTTTTCCCCACGTCGCTTTCACGTGACGAGCCTTACTCTGATGATTCTTTGGACCAGTCATAATCCAACAAAGGACACGCACTTTCTTCGCCATATCCTGAGCTATCTTATCCTCTCCTTTGTGAAAATCTTCATCTTCACCATGAAATTTCACTTCTGTTTCAGGACCAATCTGTTGAATTATCAGAGACAATCAGGAATTTAATAAATAAAAATCATTCCATACACAATCATACTGAATAATGATTATAAAAATATGACAAACTTCATCTGTTTGAACAGATGTTTCTACAGTTAAGAAAAATATTTTCAAATATTTTTCCTTATTTAGTTTTTTGATTCGGTCATTCTTTAAAAATTGACATATATGTAATTAGCGAATGTCAATTTTTATAAATATGATATTTACAAAAATTCGGATATCTATAAAATTTAAAAAATTTAAGATTTAGAAACAGTTATATTAATTATATTAGTTTTTTTAAAGATATTTTTATCACTCAATTATCAAATTTAGTCTAATTAAAACCTGAATTTGTGATTAAACTGTAATTCAATGGTTTTAGTCAGAATTTTTTTTAAACGAGAATTCATTGTCAATTTTATACACTTAACTCTAGCTTTTTTTAAATTTCAGATATTTAATTTCCATGATTATTAAAATTTATGAAATATGATGTTTGTCATATTGGAAAAATTAAAATTTTCAAATAAAAAATGTGTTATTATACAAGAAATTAATCTTTTACTAGCTAATTTCATATTATTTAAATGACATAACAATTTCTTAAAAGTTTATTCGAAACAATTTTGCATACCTCTGACTCGAGTTCTGAATAATGATGAGGATCTTTAGAAAGAGCAGAACTACTTGGCATCCATTTGAAAATATGTGGTACATCTCTTGTGGATGTAATAAGCAGACATGCTGACAGAAAGCCAAAAGCGATTCCAGCAGCGAGTGTCAATATAAAACGCCGTCCACTTCGACCACCTATGAATTTAAATAAATGTAAACTATAAAATTATATTTTCAGACTGAATTCATACTTATAAACTATAATTTAACATAATCAAATAGCTCTATCCATTATTAATATCTCTAAACATTTTGCACGCTTTAATATTTTAAAATTTGAGTTTTAGGATGAAAGATATGTAACGTAAAAAATTATTTTTTTAATTTTAGTAATTTCATTTACGTGAATTGTCATATTCTCAACAAAAAAAAATCTCTTTTATTATCTAGACAAGAAAAATGTGAGAGTAAGTAAGTCTATCTATGTAAATTATTTTAAAAGTATTGTTTTGTTTTAAAAAATTTGCTCAAGTTTCCATATTTGTAATTCAAATATACGTCATTTGTTATGTACAGTGTTTGTGTTATACTACTAATCACGTTTGTATTTTACATGACAAATAATTAATGAACAAGATTCTAATATCTTAATACGAATTAATTTTTTACAATATATTAGTATAAATAAAAAGTACAAAGTATGGTCCTATTTTGATTTTTAAATAAAATTGGATATCTTCTTATGGGAGAAACAGACTCAAATGTAAATTTATTTACAAATAGATAAGCAGACACTTACCATCAAAACTAGGAAGCCGCTGCTGCACCATGATATATAATACAAATTGCGATTTAACTCAATAATATGCTTCACTATGAATTACGATTTTCTTTGCATCCATTTTTATTATTAAAAATGCATGATATTACTGATACTTTATTACTGCTTCCTGTAATATTAAAAGCATACAATTAGTACTTGTGATTAATTTTATAAAAAAGTTGCATTAACTATTTACATGGAATACAAGAAATATCTAAAATACGATATTTATATTATTTATATCTATGTTATCAATTCTCTTTAATTTTTAATTTATTTTTTTAGGTTTATTGCTTAATATAATAGTAGATTAACGTTGTACCAATATTCAATATCAATAGGTAATAGCTTTTATATTACTTATATGGGATTAAATTCTATATCTTATAATTCAAATACATACTTGATAAACGGAATGTTCTGATAAGATAATACACTCTTCAAGGCCATGTTTTAAGCTTATATTAAGCTTTTTTATCACAAAACATAAATAATCTTTGTAGCCCACATTTCTTGTCTTGTTTTTAATCAAGAGATTGGTAATATTAATAAGTTTTTATTATTTGATATATTGCAATCTCTTTGATTCAGAGATCTGAAATAAAAAACAATTATGAAAACATGAAGAGGCATATCATTAGATAATCTAATAAAAAGTGATAAAGCCACTTGAAAATAATATTACTTTATAGTAACAATATACAATTAATTTTTATATAGATTTCTCTAATATATACAATTATCTAATATATTAACTCTCTAATATATTAACAATTCACAACAAATAATTTTTCACGTGACATGCAGCTCTTTATCTCTTTACTGCTAAGCACTCTCCGCATACTGCTGAGACGAATGAAATATTATCTTCAAGTAGGCAAGCAATTTATAACAAAGGCATTGGCGTATATGCTCAATGTTTGTAGATAATCGACATAAGAAATATGCAAATTTCTAATATCCCACAAATATCCAGTAGCCTACAATTATGCAATGCAATAATGGAGATGAAACATACAAAATAATAAATAATAGAATTTTTAATACAAAGTTACTTGTATCAAGTAATCAAAATGTCTTATAGATACATTATTTCCTTAAAAAAGTAGATATATTAAAAATATATATTGATGATAAAAATTAAGTGGGGCAAAAAAAAGTAATATATGATACAAAATTTATCCTGCGAGTCATCACGTTTTTTATCTTGCTCTTATGATTTCTTATCTCTTGTCCTTCTTGTTAAAATTATATGACTGACACTCTAAAAATTATAAAAGATTATTTTCAGTTATAAAAGAAGTAAGAAAATTTGTGCTTGTATAAATCTGCATTCAACTTTGCACCATGCGTATTGAACAATTCATAAGCTGTATTATTTATCACTGATAATTCCACGTTGCTTATCGTGTTTCCTTATCGTGTGAGAATCGCGCGCAATTAATTGGAAAAACTTAATATATACTTTAGATGCATCCGGCATTCACACAACTCATTTTCCTTCTTATTTATGAAACCGTGTTTACTTTATCGATATGTGTCGGATACGTAGAAATTAAGTGTCATTAGTTGGGAGATCAATTATAGATTAAGAAATTAACATGTATATCCGTATAAGCTGTCAAACGGTGGCCGACTGTCTCTCTTCGCGGAATTCTGTAAGGATTCCAACGATATTATTCCGCGAACATTTTTGCGATGCATGAATAAAAGGCACTCTGGCGTGCATTCAGTAAAGATAAAGATCAGCGATGCGCGTCTCTCGAGTATGCGTTATGTACGTGCGTGTGTATGTGTGTGTAAGTGTGTATACGCACCGGTTCGAAAGGATCCGATTACCGAGGCCGACGTCTCCATTCCGACTCACGACTTACTGTTAATAAGCGGCCGATAACATCCCGTATCGCTCGTTCGAGGGAGGAAGCGTCGGAGGTGGTGACGGCGATACGGCGTCCAAAATGATGCGTGTGTGCGTGTTGTCGTCGTATCGCGCGATGCGACGCGACGCGACGCGCAATCTCTTCATTATTAACACCGAGGGAGATTACACGTCTGTCAGAATCATCTTCCTCTCCTTCGCCGCTGGGCAGACGTGATCGTTAGCCCGCGATTTTCACGGATTCCCTGGATTGTTGTACTCTGCTATTTTCCACGGATCAGGCTAATTACACACGCACACGGTGACGGTGATCGATGACAGGAAGCTTACTCACGTCTCACGTGCGACGTCGTCCAACTCGCGCGCGTACAGGCCCTGTCAAAAGTATTAACGATCCGACGATGTGTACTGTCACGTACAGTGTTGATTGTTTTTGATTGACAGAAGAGGCTCATGATGTGAATAATTGATTGTGATTAATTGTCGCTCGCGAGATGACTGCCAATTATTATTTCGTGATTGTCGGCCACGCCGACAATCCATTATTCGAGATAGAATTCAATAATTCAGGAAAGAGAGAGGACGCGAAGGTTAGTTTGCTGTCTTTGACTTAATTTTCGGATTTATTATTATATTTATTTTTTTTCTTCTAGAAAGAGGATCATTCGCATTTAAATCAATTCATCGCTCATGCGGCGCTCGACCTTGTGGACGAGCACACGTGGAAAACGACGAACATGCATCTGAAAGTCGTAGATAAGTTTAATCAATGGTTCGTCAGCGCTTTCGTGACAGCGACTCACATACGATTTGTCATGGTACATGACAGTAAGAACGAGGATGGGATTAAAAACTTCTTCAACGAAATGTACGAGACTTATATAAAGGTAGTTTGATAATTTGTTGGAGATTTATTCATTCTTATTTAATTATTACAATAGTTTTATCGGTGGATAGATTTTTATATCGATACATTCCTCTGTTTCAGTACTCTATGAATCCATTCTACAAGTTAAATACTCCTATCAAGTCTGTAGGATTTGAGAAAAAGGCACAGTTATATGGCAGAAAATACTTATCTTCATAAACTTATATAACAATTGCTGCCAAAAACAAGTTAAAAATAAGGATGTTTATAACTAATTTTTCTTCATATTTTATTTAAAATATTCTCTGTATATATTACAGAATATATTATTGATAAAAATCATAAGTATATATGTATATACTTTGAAGAATTATGTATCGTTAATATTGAATGATTTTTTAAAATATTAAACAATATTTAAAAAAGTATGAGCTATAATTGGTAAGTTTATATATTTCAATTATTTATAATAAATATCATTACATTCATATATGATTTCTCATTCATACATGAGGAAAGGAATAGCAAAATATTTTAAAACATAATTTTGAAATTTATAATTTATGTGATATATACATTTTCTATTCCAGTTCTAGATCTTGTATCTGAAATGTAAAAAAAAATATATAGATATATTTGCAAGTCAGAACAAATGATATATATATATATATTATTTTCATTACCTCTTGTACTTTTTGCATTTCTTGAGTTAACAAGTTATCTAAAATCTCCTGGAAACGTTGTCTCAGTTTGACATTTTCAATATTAGCTATTTCAATCTCCTGCTGTTGTCTTCTTTGCCGTAGTTCTGCCAGTTCTGCGTGAAGAGTAGCAAGACGCGAATCTATTTTTCATAAAAGTTAAAGATATTGATATTAAACATAGATATTTTATATTGTCCTCATAGATGCAAATAACATTGATTGAAAAATAACCTTTAGATACGGATACCGGTGGCGATTCCGTGTAATTATCCGGAATAATATATTCCGTGTGAAATTGTTCCAATTTTGGAGTTTTTGTTGAAGTAGCATCATCCTGTTGCTTCTCAGCTTCCGCATCACCATTGTTATCGTTTTGAAACATTTCTTTACTAAATTCAGTAACTAATCCGCTGCTCGTCGTCGCATTATTGCTTGATCTTTCAGAATATGCAGCTTGCATAGAATTCGAGTCTGAAATTCTACTCTCCGCCGTAAGATGACTATTCTCATCTAGTTCCATCACGTTTATATTTGCCTCTTCATCGTCATCTTCGCTATCGCTCACAGCTTCACCAAATATGTCGTGTTCAGCTGGAATATAAATTATAAAGTATAAATATCGGTTTTTATATATTTTTTTTTTACAAACTACTTATAAATCATCGCTCACCAACATCCAGACTCTGAGATGTATTTCCATTAATATTTTCTCGTTTACTTTTAACTGTGCCAGATGATGATACTTTACTAGGTTTTGACTGATCTTCATCCTCACATATTACTTCCCACTTAACATTAACAGCATCATTGTCCTCTCGTAATAAACGTTTAACTTCCTTCTCGATCTCAGGTGCTTCTACATACTTCTTCTTCAAAGTTTTTCTAAACCTCCTACGTCTTACATTTTTACTGGGCGGTGTTATACCATGAGGCCAAAGAAATTTTTTATCAACCTTGTTTGGATCTTTCTTCTTCTGCTTAACAGGAGATTCTTCATCAGTTGCAGTATGATCATCTTCTTCTTTACAAATCAGCATCTGAAGATCAGAAAAAGCATTATAAAATACAAAATGTTTTAATATTCTTTTAGCTTACCTGGCATATATCGGCAGTTTTATAAAAGCTTTTGTTATCAATCGTTTTCAAAGATTCCACTATTGTTGGTAGATCCACAACCTAAATAAAAATTTTATTACATAAACAAATTTACATCCATACACAAATTATAGTTCAATGATCTCAATCAAATAATATATGATAATGATAAGATTAACCTTAGCATGAAGCAGCCAGTGATCAAATCTGACTTCACCATAACGCATATCATTTTCTAATTTTATCATCAACCTGTCTTTTAAAGGTAAATTACTACGTAACGCTTCTCTTAGTCCTCGAGAGGGTTCCTTGAAAAGAATAAACAGCTGATTACTTACAATCTTTGATTTTCATATCTGCATGAAATTACATCAAAAAATACAAGAAATATACCGGTGGCAGTCGCAAAATAAATTGACTTTCCAATTCAACTTGCGGTTCATTGCGGCTTTTGTAGTCGGTGTTTGGATGACGATTCATGTTCTTCGAATTTTATGCAATTTGTAAAAAACGACGAGTCCGAAATCTCATCTCTTCAATCCGACGTATGTACACAAATAAAATACGGAATGAAATCCTTGCACTATTCTTCCATAGAATATATAAAGATGTGATATCAAAGTTATATCTCGATTTGGCACAGATCTCTCTGATTGGTCAATCGCGTCTGGTGTAGTAAAAATTCCTAGGCATCGGTCGACGTGAGCGGTTGTGCTCAATCTATATATTTATAGAGTCTATGGCGAACTCGTTGCGCATGCGTGGGATTTGCCCCACCATTTATCCCACAATCATTCGTACGGACGAGTGACAGGTCCAATCTCCCTTCTCGGGGCTGTAACAACGCGGCCGTAATGACCTGCTATTGCTCTGACGGATGCGTTGGAGGGAGCGTAAGAAAAACGTAATTTCGATGCCTAGAACGGTAGTGAGTCATTGTGAAAGCGTGAGATAAGCTTAGAACGGATAAAGTCGACAACGACGCGAACGTTGACAGGCATCATGGAAGTCCTGGACCCGAGCGTCTCTAGAGACGATCAACCGCTTTGCGTCAACGATTCTCTGGAGCGAGGTTTGTTTAATCTTTTTTTTTTTCTTTTAAACAACATCCGCATTCTTGTATAATATTATCTATCATTTACGTAATTGCATATCGCTCCTCGCGCAAATGACAGGGACGCTTGCCTCATGTCAGAGCGTTATCGTGATGTGTTGTTTGGAAACAAAGAGATGACATTATAATGACAATTCAAAGAAAAGCTATTCTGATTACAGATATTGCAAATAATAAGAATAGTTTATATTTTTATAAGACTATAATAGCGTTAATAATAACATATAAGATCATTCAAGTGTCAAGTCGTGACACTTTTTTATTTTCTTACCAATACATGCAAGTTACATGCTTTAAATTTGGTTTAGATAAGCAAAATTTTTTTTTATAATTTATCGAGTCCATATTTTGGTCATATCTTTAAATGATGCTATGTTAAAGAAATTATAATTAACAATGATAAACATAATTGTTTTGAAAATATTAGTAGTATAATATTATAGGAAGAGATATACAATGCTATTAACATTTTTTTGACAAATTTCTTGTAATTTTAAAGAAATAAATAGATAAAATTAGAGCCAAATTTTGGTTACCTTAATCATTCAATAATTTGTATAGGATAATCAACATTAAAATTTGTTGGAAGAATTTATTTTTACCCAAGTTGATAAGATAAGAAAATTATTGTTATACTAGGTAAAAAACTTTTAGTATTAAACACAAACGAACAGAAGCATTCTAAAAGTTCTTACGCTAAGAGCAAAAAGTAAAAACTAAAATTGTATGGTGTTAGAATTTAAAAAATTTACGTTAAAACCTTTTGCTCAAGGCAAAGTTTGAGATAGGCTAAATTTCGTATTTGTTATTAGAAAAGCACTAGAATTTATTTTCTGCATCATATTATTAAATTGTTTTTGAAGCATATATTATTTTCATTCACTTGAACCTCCAACAAAATTAAATTCTTAATGACAATATTTCTCATATGTAATACAACTTTTATTGTTAGTCATTCTGTAAGCAGACAAATATACTGAAGTAAATCAGTTTTATTTTTAGTACATATTAAAATTAAAAGACACTTAAAAAGGCATGAAATAACTCAAAAATTTATTTTTTATGATTGTTTATAAATAATATCTTAAATAATATATATCTTAGTTATTTTATTGGCAATATAATTATATTTATTATTTTTATTTATTTTTATTTATATTTATTATTAATTTATTTAATTATTTATAATAATAATTATTATTTTTTCAGTGAATACATTGCAGATTCCAGCAGATACTAAATCATGCATAAAAGCACGCCATACACTGGGTTTCCTAGGTTTTCTTGGTTTTGCCCTTGTGTATGCTATGAGGGTCAATTTATCAGTAGCCATTGTCTCCATGGTTAATCAGACTGCGATACCACATACTGAGGACAATGATACTAGTGATGTTTGTCCCAAAACTAAGCCAATAAATGGAACTTTTATACCAGTAGGTTTATTGTCATTTTTGGAAATAGTTACATCAATCATATCAGCTTATATTGTTACTTTACATGTATTTTAAATGAAGATTATTTCATTAGGTCATTTAGATATTAATTATCACTTGACATTAGTCATCCAAGCTTTTATCTTATGTTATATGACTGACAATGAGAGATATAACTTATACATGTATACATTCCATGATATTATTCTTTATAACATAATATACATATCTGTTTCTTACTCATATTTTAGATGTTTTTACACTTTACAATTTGAGTCATTAACATCATATATGAGCTATTTATAATAATAAAATTACTATCATGACTCTATTAGATAGTTTTTCACTTCTTATTTTCAGTTATTTCATTAAATATTTATGCAACGTCATAACGTCATCATAAAATCTATTATTTTCAAAAAATAAATTTGTTTTATTAATATCTGAAAAATAAGAAGCTATTTATATATTATAAGTTTCTTAATTAATATATTATAAATTTTTTAATAATTAGAAATAACATTGTCTTTTTTAACTTTTAATTATTATTAAAAGAATCTTTATTTTTCTATTTTTTATTTTATTATTATATTTCTTTATTACTTTATTATACATAATTTGAAATAATTTTTGATATATATTTTAGAGCGCGGGAGAATTTGCTTGGACAGAGAAGACTCAAGGTATCATACTGGGTGCTTTCTTTCTTGGCTACGTAACGACAAATGTTCCGGGTGGTAGAATGGCCGAAAAAATGGGCGGCAAGCTAATTTATGGTCTGGGAGTATTTCTGACTGCTGTTCTGACAGTGATAAGTCCGTTCGCGGCGTATTGGGGTCTAATACCGTTTCTAGTTGTACGGGTCGCAGAAGGTTTCACTGAGGTAATTTTTTTTATTTTTTACAAGATGTGACACGCATGCAATTAATATTTTTTTTTTTTATAATACAGGGAGTAACATTTCCTGCGATGCATAGTATGCTGGCGCATTGGGTACCACCATTGGAGAGAAGTAAATTTGCTGCTATAGTATATGCAGGTTAATAATTTTTTGTCCTTCCCTTTCTTCCTTCATCTCTGATAAACTGCTCAAGAATACTTATGATACTTTGTTTTTCAGGTGCAAATTTTGGAACTGTCGTTTCGTTACCAGTGAGCGGCTGGTTGTGTTCATTAGAATTATGGGGTGGTTGGCCACTTGCATTTTATTTATTCGGAGGACTTGGTCTCATATGGTACGCATTCTGGTTGATATTTATATACGATACTCCTTCGCAACATACGAAAATCGATCCTTCCGAGAAGGCGTATATCGAAGCTAGTGTTGAGAAAAAAGACGAGGTCAGTATTACATTTAATATTCAAACGCACATACTATATCAGTGAGTTTGGTTTAACAAACAAATATAATTCTAATAGAATGACGATCCGGGAGTACCTTGGCTGTCTGTCTTCACATCTTTGCCCATTTGGGCCATTACCATTACGCAATGCGGTCAATCCTGGGCGTTCTACACTCTTTTGACCGAACTGCCGACGTATATGGACAAGATTCTGCATTTGAATGTGCAACAGAACGCATTTCTTTCGGCGTTACCTTATTTAAGCGCCTGGTTGGTGGGGCTCGGTGTCTCGAGCTTTGCGGACGCGCTTCTCGCTCGTCGTATGATCTCACCTTTAACTTCCTTCAAACTGTGGAACACGGTCGCCTCGTTAGGGCCCAGTCTCAGTTTCGTCGGTGCTATTTGGGCGGGATGCGATCGTATGACTGTGATGCTGATGCTCGCGGGACTAGGCTCTCTTCAGGGTGCGGTGTACGCCGGAAATCAGATGAATCATATCGCTTTAGCGCCCCGTTATGCGGGAACTTTGTACGGATTGACGAATGCCGCGGCAAACGCCTGTGGCTTCTTGGCGCCTTACGTTATCGGCAGTATAGTAGAGGGACACGTAAATATATATTCGTCGAATATTCTACGTTTCAAATTTGCTTATCGAGATACAAATATGTATATACATTTTTCAATTTGCATTGCAGGAGACTCTTGCACGCTGGCATACAGTGTTCTGGATGGCAGCAGGAATAAACATGACTACCAATTGCTTCTATTTATTATTTGCATCTGCCACTGAACAGCCGTGGAGTAAAGGTGGTAGTTGATGACAATATCGCATTAGAGACGCGATATTAAACGTGGAAAATAATATATTTTCTAATCATATTGCACACAGTACGTTTTAATTTAGCTGACCAATGATGAATTTTTTTATAATACTTGGTACAAAATATGTATATGTTCGGTATAGAATGTATAGATATTACTGATTATTTTTTGTAGAATAATTTAACGTTTGTTAATTTTTCTTTTCTAAAGTTTTATAGTCTAATCGTATTTATCATTAGGTGATACATACAATGACAAATGAGGCGTATTTCAGTATTATCCATTTCTGCTAACACGTGATAATTTTATAGATAAGCGTCGCCCGTATGGCCTCTGCTTCAGATAATTTAAATTGTTATATTTTTTTACTCCCAATTTTGCTTTTAATCCAGATTCAGATGACATTGAATATATGAGTCCGGTTAAAAATATCTGCAATTTCCTGAAGAAATTAAGTAAATACAAATCTTAAGTTTGATATAGTAGGTATCTGTCTTTCTTGCAATTGATATGGGATGATATTATTAGGAAGGAAAAAATTATATGTGTAAAAAAAGTAAATTGAAAAAAGTAGAATAAAATGTTCAAAACTTAGTTTTTCGAACAAAAAAAAAATAACTTTAAATTTCATTAAAACAAATTATTGAAAGTTATATGTAAAATATTAAGATTATTTAATTTTTTTCGATAGGGTATAGCTTTGCATAGCTTTTTTCCAGACAATTCAATGAAGTACAATACAAAGTTATTGAAAATCATCAACGTATAAAAAAGTAATAAATGATCTTTAATTTTAATGTTAATTTTTTCTAAAATAAACTTGTGAAGAACTTTATATTTTTTTTAAATATATTTTTTGCATATAAAATCTCTTGATTGTATTATAACATGAGATATTTTCCATTATATAAAAAAATAGTATTTAATTTTGCAAATATTCTACTAAATGTATGTACATCTCACATACACACATGTACATGACAATACATACAATAGATGAAACATTCACACATGAAATCAGCTATATGTACACATGTTTTATTATCTGATATATAAAAATCATGATATGAGTGATAGACTACAGAGAAGCAATTAATTATTAAAATTATTAGCAACATGGATATTAAAAATAATTATATATGTTGTTTATTTATATAATTTTAAAAAAATATATATAATTTCTAAATATTTTAAATATCGTTAATTTATTGTTTTTGTAAAAATAAAGGTATTATTTATTTATAATGCTGAAGAGAATAAGCAAGATAAATAATTAATATTGTGTAAAAATTATGTAAGTGGAATTTATTCTATGGAATGTTAATATGTCATCAAAATATATATTTCTGACAGTGAAAAGAATATGAAATAATATATGAAAGCAAATAAATGATTTTGTCATTAAAAACAGGGATACATGTATAATTTATGGAAATTTTATTCCAAATATATCAAGATGAAATAGAAATTATTAGAAATTGTATCTAGCACGATAGATGAGTATTTGTATGGAACATATTGCATGGATATATCACACATCTTCAAATGATATTTTTAAGAATAAAACATTTGCATAATGCGTGTATGCAAAATGACACATAATCATATTTTAATTTGCGAGAGAAATATTAGAGTAGTCTTCTATGTGGATAAACGTACAAAAACATTTTCCGAATGTATTAATCATGTCTAAATAAGTGATAACAATAATCAATTATTTATACATAAATTTTTTAATCATGTTCTTATCACTCATCCATTCAATAAATTTTAATGTTAAAATATATATGTATATACATATATTGCACCATTTTTGTAAAATTTTTCTATTCTTTTATTTTATTAATTTGTTCTATTTAAATTTTCCAAGATAAAAATATTACATCTATTTGTGTTGTGAGGAATTAAAATACAAATTCAATAGAAAATTATTAGACGTCTATAGATGAAAATGTTAGACAATATCAAAATTATATTGACCAACTCATACATGCATTTTCCGCGTTCATTACTATACTTTTCAAACGAGAAAGAAATGCTAACTTGAATTTAAATCATCCTTGTTTTTTGCGGTAAGCTCAAAGATCATATCTCGCATGCGACTTAAATCTATCAATTCCGTTTTCATTCTTTGAATAGCCCTTTCTTTTTCCGATATAGTTTGCTCATGCGTCCGTAACATTTGCTGAATTTGTTGAATTTCTTGTTTAAGTGCAGATATATCATTTTGATTTGTTTCTATTTCCGCATTTTTTTTCTCTAAAATCTACACAACATATAAAGAGCGTAATTAATTAACAGAACATTCTTAATCAAATGAAATAAAAGAAAAATTAATTGTACCTGTTCTTTTTTGCCGAGTGAATCTTTCATCTTTTGTAAAAGTTTACTTAATTCATGATTTTTATTGTCCATATCTGTAGCTTTCTTTTCTGCAGTTAAACGTTCGTTGTCTAATTCCTGAATTTTTATATTTAATGTATTAATCTTATTGTTATTAGCTTCTAATTCATTTGTACATTGCATTAACTTCTCGTTTAGCTGTTTCAAATTTGTCGATTTCTCTGTCACAATTTTTTTCAGTGATTCAATCTCCTACAAGTATGAGAAAAAAGTACAGAGGCTGTATTATATTTAAAAAAATTCTATAGCTGCATATTTTACATGATTATAATAAATACTAACTTGTTTTTTTATAAAAATGGCTTTCTTAGATTGATCTTCCATCTCGTGAAGCTTTCCTGTTAAGATAGATTTTTCAGCTTTTATTCCTTCCAAGCATTGCTGGGTATCAAACAATAATTGATGTAATCTACTGGACTCAGCTATCACTTGTGCTAATCTGTGTTGAAGACTGGTACCATGATTATTCGCCGCTTCTAAACTCGATTGCATCGCCCTTTCAGAATGTCTCATTGTCGCTAACTTTAGTAAAATTAATTATAATGCATATAGATATAATGTACTAAGTTACATTATAAATATGAAAAAAGGGAAAACAAAAAATTGTATTGGTACCTTATATTCGTATAATTCCATTACCGCAGACGTCGGAATATCACTTATCTGATTCGATTCAAAAGCTGATTCAAGTTTGGCTAAGAATGCATCGAGGCGTTCTTCTTGCGTGATGGAAAATAATGGTGCCAGTTCATTCCCGGTATAATTCAATGATGCTTTATTCGCGACTTCCAAAACATTGCTGTTAGTACTTTGAACTAACATTAATGGTTCTAATTCTTTCATGCAAACTGCCACTGCGGAAACACTTATCAAACGGAAATTCCATATATACTACTGTGTTGAATGAAAATATTAAACACACATTTTTACTATGTGAAATACTTACCATTCCTGTGGAAACCCAGTTGATGATGTTAACTGCAAGACTTTCTGTTTCACTTCCCCATCACCAGTGAATAATGCTAGCGCCATTACCATTTGTATTTGCTTCCTACTAAGTAATTCAGAATACAATGTCAACCAATTGGAATAACTTGTCGCCAAGTCTGCTGTCAAGGCTAATGCATAAATATAAAGATTGGTGGAAGCATTCTGTAAAATTGAAAATATATATTTAACACAATTGTAATTTTCTTTCTTTTACATACATTTTATATTAAATAACATACTTGGAAATTTCCGGTCCAGTCTCCAGCGGCGGAAAATTCATTATCTAGCATGCGACTAAATAATCTGCGCATCGCGTATTCGCTAAACGACTGCATAATTTTTTTCTTAAGTGTAGGAGTTTTAATCATTTCTTGAAACAGTTGCATCAATTCAGCTTGTTTTGTTTCCATCTCTGCACTTTGACTTCCATTCTCTCCATTAGTTTCATCTTCTGGGTTCGTTATGAGCATGAGAACAGACGGATCTACTTCTGTTAAAACTTCGACGGAAGTCTTAGTACGCCGTGAATCGATAATTATGCTTCGTATGAGTGCTAAAGCTTTAGAGCACACCTGCAATTTTTCGATAAAAACTAAATAATTTTAAAATATTAAATTATTAATTATTTTTTTACAACTATTTTTGTATCCCAAACTGCATTAATAAAAATTGCAATAATAAGTTTCATACTTGTTCCACAGGTACCCATGTCATAGCCGATCTTATACAAGCAGGATATAAAGGAGTTAAGGCAGCTAATTTTAGCTTCACTAATGACAGTAAAAATTCCATCATAAGAGCGACGCATTCCGGATCTGTATTTTCTTCCAAAATGGCTAATATATTTTCTACATCTCTGCCATAACTATAGACGATATAAAAAAATATAATATCCTTATACATATTGTACAAATTTCTGACTTGATAGACTTACTTTGAATATGTAAGTAATATATTTCGCGAATGTTCATTTTGTCCGACGTCATTGAAAAAGTCAATAATATGTCGCATTAATAAAACGTCCTTTTGTTTCATCGCTGTTTTAAGATTTGTGAAAGTTAGCGATGCAAAATTCATGATGTATTTTTCAGAAATATTTGTATTGGTCGGTTCCAATATAATCAATAGCTTGCAACATTGCACACTAGTATTAACATGATCTTGGAGCTTCAATAATGTTTTGATGAATGCTTTGGTATTGATTGTACGCATCAATGTATAGACTGCTGGAAGATTTTTGTGACACAGATTTACCAACACTCCTAAAGAAAGCGCAATAATTTCTTCTTCCTTTGATTGTATTACCCATTGAGTTAATGTAGAGATTAAATATGGAAGATGCGCTTCTTGCCACAATATCTTGATTCCATATGTTAATTCCTGAAGTAATTTTAATACTCGTATCCTTTTTTCAGTTGTCAAATTTGCCTATATATATTTCAAAAAAAAAAAAAAAGGAACAAATATTAATTTAATTATTGTAAAAACCTTACTACAAATAATAGAATTTTATTACATTTATTATATAACAAAATAATATATTAATATTTTGTACCTCTAATAATCTCGCCAATATTGGTGCAAATTTGTATGTATGAATAAGTGATTGTCTAGCAGGAATATTTCTGCAAGCATTTTGTAGAACATCTACAGCGCTCCAGATTAAAGTAGACCGTGATCCTAAAGAATTCATAAGTTCGTACAGACTCACATAGAATTCTGCAGCTATGTTAGTTCCAGGATCAAATACACTTAGATCCAGTGACACGCTTATTACCTTAAATATACAAATTTATGAAATAATATATCTTATGTTTACAATCTTGTGCTTCTTAAAATAAAATTAAGTAATATAGATACAATATTTATATATATATATATATATATATATATATATATATAACAATATATATATAACATTATATATATATATATATATATATATATATATATATATATATATATATATATATATATATATATATATATATATAACAATATTATAATATTTACTCCAAGACTTCTTTGTATAGCGGATGTAGCGCTTTCGCTGGGATGCTTGGAATAATCTAAGGCCGCTGTTATAAATGCTCTCATGTGTTGATACTTCTCCATTATTGCGTTTCAAGTATTTTGAACGTATAAAGATTTGACAGGACTCGCTCTTCCCAGCTAATGTGTCAAGTACACAACTCGAGGTTTTCTCGAAAATTTATATCACTGCCCAACACTGCGTTTTCGAATACAAATCACGCATCCACACAATTAGAAGTCAACATGCACCGGAGATATTTATCCAGAAAATATTATGACTTCTAGTTTGACATTTTATATAGTTACCTTCGAATCGGTAAACAAAGCCAACAGACGTGAGATGAATCGGTTCGAATCGTGGACGTCCATTTTTAAAGATCCGACTGATTCAAATTGACCAATCGCGTCCATTGTTGTCACGTGGGCCAATCAACGAATAGCATAGATAAAGAAGTTACTAGAAATGTAGTCACTAATCGGAATAAAAAAAGATGACAGCTCGTATGTGAAAACGCCATATGATGGTATGACGAGCCATTTTGTCCACACCATAGACATAAAATACCGCTCTGGGAATAATGACGTCATTGGATCGTCTCTGCCAATAAAAGACTCGAGTTCATAGTGAAATAGTGATTAATTGACCCGGGTCGGATTAAAATCCGTCGACTTTCGAAGACTCTGTAGGTATTTCACACATCTATGGCCCACATATTGCTTTCTACTTGTTCGTAGTAGTCGGTACGTATATATTCGTGAATCGCGGAGAAGTAAAAACGGCGGAGTCGCGAGGGAGAGAGAAAGAGAGCCGTTCGACGTTTCGACACTTCCGCGAAATCGGCAGATCCGAGACAATCGGGCGGATCATCTGCGTCGCACGACCTACGGAAACGGAGCAGAACGGATCGGCAAAAAGTGACGCAGCACCGTATGCATCGCGCGTGTCGGTAATCATCCCTTTTTCTCTCTCTCATTCTGTCTCCCTCTCTCTTTCTCTCCCTCTCCCAACGGTGTGTCAAAGTTCCGATCGCTCGCTGCCGACGTACGTTCTCGTCGATGTAGGTTACGGGAGGAACGGTCGCATGATCAAATCGTGAAGGTGTAACACCTCCTTCAGGTTGACAATTATATCGAAGTGCGAGCGAGAAGCGACGAGGCGAAAAAAGAGAGAGGGAGCGAGAGGACAAAAGTGCGACTACAGTTCACGGGATCTGTTCGTGCGCGCGACAAGGAGAAAGAGAAAGAGAGAGAGAGAGAGGGGAGTTAGTTTTGAATTTCGCGTGCGTGGTTTTGTGTACCTTGTCCACCCTAACTCTTCTCGCCGGCGAGAGCTGTCATAAATGCACACGTTCTACATAGATTGCGCGATCTATGCTCGCTCGACGGGCCGATCTATCGGTGGCAAGTGCTGACTCGAGCCTGACTCGGCTCGCGCCAGTGAATCGACGTTGATCATCGTCGAACGGCGTTGCGCTTCACGCCTGTCGTCGTCGTCAACATCCTCGTCGTCGTCGTCGACACCGTCATCGTCGTCGTCGTCTCCTCGGCAAGCAGCTACCCAGCGCGGCGCATCGATCTAACGGCGAACCTCCTCAACGTAAACAGGTTAAGCATACTCTCTCGAGAAAAAGATCTACCTTGGCAGGTGGCTACCCGTCATCCTGGGAGCGTGCAAACATGAGCGAGGGAGACGAGAAACGAGTCGCTAAATTAAAGTATATCTCGTCCCCACCCCGGAAAGATTCGTGGAAGATGTTTATACGCGTGTTACATCCTGACAAGGACAAGAAAGAGAGAGAGAGAGAGGGAGTGACGAGAAGGGAGCGCGTGTATTGTCACCGATGTGACTCTCGCGGTTGACGGTTGTGCTCGGATTCTCGAGGGGCGTCTGTAATATTTCGGATGTTGCTGACGTTTCATCGTCGGGCGGTGACAAGCACTCAGGGCTGTAACAATCGTGGCGCATTTCACTCCCTTTATTCGTCTCTCCTCTCCCTCCTTCCCTCTCTCTTTCCGACTCGCTCGCCTTCGTTCCCTCTCTTTCGCCGATCTTTTTCCGCTATCGTCTCTCTCTCTCTCTCTCTCTCTCTCTCTCTCTCTCTCTCTTGTTTGCACATACACACGCTGCGCGGCGCTTGCGCACGCATCACATACACACACACACACACACACACACAAAGTGAATACGCGACATAGCTCTTCCCGTGTTCCCGTCTTTCTCCTTTCCTTCATTGTCGACGCGTCGTTTTAACGGTTTCCCATAATTTTTGGATAGTATCTACCGGGGATTATCGGTGACGTAGAGCAGTTGTTCGGAGAATTTTTTTCGACGCGAATGTCGCGACAGGAAGGCTCGTACGATACGTAAAGTCGAGGCCCTTTTTACAAGCATTGTACGAATCTCGTGATTGTCGTAAAAGTCGGTGCATCGCTCTTCTCGTGACGGCTACTCCCGTATTCGATCTCTCTTTCGCGCTAGTCTTCTCTCACGTAATTGAAGAAAAAAAAAAAATAATAAAATAGGAAAAAAAAAGTAATGCGGAAAAACTCGCTCTCGATGGCTTTAGTCGCACGAAGAGTTAATTGGATAATATAATTAACAGGATCTCTTAATGGGTTAAAAAGAGCCTGTACTTTTTTTGTTCCCCAAATAAGTTAGCTACCCTCGACTTTATCACCGTACTTGTAAGTAATCGTTCTCGTTTAAAAATTCTTAATTCTCAATTGATCGCCGTTAATCAAAAGGAATAATTATGGCAGGAAAAATTTATACAAAATTACAAGTGATTTAATCGAGCTGTTTTACACTTTGAGATTTCTCAAGCACTACTGACTTGTTTTCTTAATGATACTTTTATTTTAATACCGTTTTCATCCTACAATCTTTGTTTTTTCGAATATTCTTATCTTATCACTTGCACTTTCATGTTTCGTGAAAATATCTACTCTTAAAAACAATTTTCTGCCTCTTTTAAAATTATTCTCAGTCAATTCTTTCCTTAAAGTTACATCCAATTTTTTATTTTGCGTCTCCTATTATATTCCTAATTAAAATCAAATAGGTATGTAGACTCTACACAATTTAAAAACATTATAATTAACTATATCATATGCGCGAAGAAACATCTTATCTGTTGTGCACATAAAGCTTCAGTATAAATAGACATTTATCTATTGAATTAAACTTTAATGAGCAATAATAATTGCAAACTATAAGATCTTGTTATGACAAATATTGTTTTTCTATACATATTCTTTTTATGTTTATATACATTTTATATTGAATGTTAGATTTTTAATATCAGTGTAATATTAAAATTTTATTTACATTAAATTTAGATATTGAGAGAAATGGTTTATTACAATGCTTTATCAAATATTTTTAAAAATTTCCGATTGGAGATATTGTATTATTGCTAGAATATATAACTCGCAGATACACCACTTTCATTTTTATTCGTCTAATATTTTATAACGCTTACATTTAACAGCCAGTAAAGGTACTAAAAAAAAAAAAAAAAGATACAACCTACAAATGCAAAATTTATCGTAAAACAAATAAGAAGCTTCATAGAAGTTTAATATGACCTCACAAATGTATCAAACCTAACGATATTGTTCAAAGCTAATGAAATTGCAAGATTAATCAAAACTAAAAAATTAAATTTCTTTTTCAGGTGATCATGGCGAATCGGGGTACGGCTCAAAGGCCAAATGGGTCGACACAAGGGAAAATTTGTCAGTTTAAGCTAGTTTTACTTGGTGAATCGGCGGTTGGAAAATCAAGCCTTGTTTTAAGGTTTGTCAAAGGACAGTTCCACGAGTATCAGGAGAGTACAATTGGTGGTAAGAATACTAATATATAATCACTTCTCAATTTATCAATATAACTTATTATTTATCAAAATATAGTTTATCTCTTTAAATTAAATATAAAGTTTAATTATAATTTTTTTAAGTATACACAACCACATATTTAAAAAAATATTTATAAATTCTAAAATTAAAACTTGTAACATTACAAGCAAAAAATTATATTGTTTATATAACAAAACTTATATATATATAGTCTTTGTATACTTATTTTTATCTTGATTATTTATCTTGTTATTATAGCAAATGTTGTTATTTTTAGCTGCATTTCTAACACAAACCGTGTGTTTGGACGACACAACTGTAAAATTTGAAATTTGGGATACTGCGGGGCAAGAGCGTTATCATAGTCTCGCGCCGATGTATTATCGTGGTGCCCAAGCAGCCATTGTTGTGTACGACATAACAAACCAGGTAGGCGATTTGTCAATTACTTTAGCGAGCATTTAAAAGAGAAATTTATAAATTACTCTTATGATGAGAAGATGAATCAGCAAGTATAGAACTAACTGTACATCTTTACTTATCATTTTATTAGGATACATTCTCACGTGCCCAAACATGGGTGAAGGAATTGCAGCGCCAAGCCAGTCCAAGTATAGTAATAGCATTAGCTGGAAACAAGGCAGATTTGGCAAATAAAAGAGTCGTCGAATATGACGAAGCTCAAACGTATGCAGATGAAAATGGCCTTCTTTTCATGGAAACATCTGCTAAGACGGCGATGAATGTCAACGACATATTCCTTGCAATTGGTGAGCTATGCATCCTTTGTTTTTCTCCTGTCAATATGTGATTATACATTATGTTATTATAGGTAACATAAATATTATAGCAAAATAACTAAACTATAAAACGTAACATTAATATTATCAAGTGATAATGTGTGTTTGTATCAAACTTACTGTTTAATTTAATAATATACACTCAGAAATATTATTCCATCTTGTATTACGTATTATATCACTAATCAAAGTGCATCGTAATTCTGCACCTGTTGATAACACATGTTGAACAGTAAAAAACATTTTTGGAAACGGAGAATGTCTATAACGTTAAAACATATCGACACAGTTTTATTCTAGAATGTGCAAAAAATAATCCTTTTTTTTTTAACAGCTAAAAAGCTTCCTAAGAACGAACAGTCAGGAAGCGCAAGTACGAGTGGTCAAGGTCGTCGACTAGTCGAGTCGGATGGGCAAAAGGCAGCAACCGGCAATTGCTGCAAGTGATTATCTAAATCCGTATGTGTCTCACAATATATATTCGTATATCTATATATATTTTTACATTATTTGAATATATACTGTCTTTAAAATTAATTGGAAAAAAACTACAAGAGATATTATTCCATTAATGAGGAGCCGAAAAATATTCGATATGCCTAATGAATATGTTACGAATCAAATGCATATTCGGTGTATAACAACCTGTTCACATATTTTTATAATAATAGAATAATGAAATGAAGACGCGATCAAAAAAAAAGGGGGAAAAAAATGGGAAACGGGAAAATATATCAATTTGATATTGTGTAGAATAGATATTTGCACTTTAAAATGCTTTTAGCAGACTTTTGTATTAGTATTATATAATATATATATGGGAGGTATATCTCTGAGTAGTCACACATGCAGTTTCATAGAGTATATTATATTTCCTGTTATATGTTTAATATTTTTTATAGTGTATATTCTCTCGCGACTTTTGCCTTCTTTATATTTATTGGATATATTGAAATAAATAAATAAATACATGGCGGGTTAAAATAATTAGATAAGAAAGAAAAGCGCGGATTGAAAGTAAGATCCATTATATGACCATCAAATTTATAATCTGCAAAATATAAATGTGTAACTCTAATATTGATGTATGATATTTAGCTGATATTAACAGTTTCTTGTAATTAAAAGATGGTTTACACAAAGTATATGCGAAGAAAACAGTCCTAAATTTTATGATTCTATCCTAATGACATATTTGTGCTTACTTGTTGGTGAATTTTTCTTTTAATATTATTGCAATATATCTCTATTCAAGCTTTTCAATATAGAAATATCTAATATAGCAATTCTACATAATCGAAATGGTTCTTTTTAACTAAAATCTTTTGTAATGGCCAACATTGAATAATATTATGCGATTATGTCTCGCCTCTTTACTTCTTAAGTAACATTTACATTATTGTAACAACTTTATTAAAGTCGGAATTATTATTTGATAATAATATTATAATCTATGTTATACTATGTCTAGAAACATAAAATTATTCTCCTATTATAGTTTCTCTGTTTTATTAATATTCGCGATTAATTTAGGCGCATAATCTTTGCAAAATTTTGCAAAAAAGTTTAGTAAGACACTATAGATATGTCTTGATTGTATAGGCACATAAATAATAGTGTTTATGTAAAACACTATATAGATATTAATAGATATTACAAATTTATAAAGGTTTCCTTTCTTTGGTGGATTCTAGTTTCTGACTGATAAAGGTGCTACAAGAATACATATGTGCATGATTCATTATGCAAGCTTGCGAAAATGTTTCTTGCGATTTATAATAATACTCCCATCTCCTGTGCAATGATTCGTATCATTGGATTGTATGTTTAAAATATAATATTTTTTGTAATAATGTCATAGGTAAAACTATTTAAAATTGTTACAAAAAAAAGGAATTCTCAGGGTGCAATCTTTCTCTTCACAATCTCTAATATCCTTATATATCTTAATTATATATTTATTTCTGCTCTCTCTTTCTCTCTCTCTCTCTCTCTCTCTCTCTCTCTCTCTCTCTCTCTCTCTCTCTCTCTCTCTCTCTCTTCCTTTTGATGAGATTCGAGATTATTTAGATATATTCTGTTAAAATCACAGGTAGGTTTCATTCTTGTATAAAGGAGTTTTTAATATTCGTCAGGCAAATAAATTGTTTTTAGTATAATTACAATCTCTTATGCATTGTAGATATTTGACAACTGTAATACAGTACATTATGGAATCATACATGTGACTCTCATTTTCCTCATTATATATAATAGAAAAGAGAAATGCTCTTTAAATATTCAAGAACTTTATATATTTTGCACTATATATTTCAAAGTTGATATATACTATTTAAATATTTTCATCACTGTTTTATTTATACTTAGAAAATTAGTTATTTTTCAGAGATTTTTTATTAAATTAGGTAAGTTGTGCTAATTGTAAGTTGTTAATTCGAGAAAATTTATGTCAATACAACGTCATTGTCACATCCAGTTTTACATTATTGACCTAGAAAAGGTTCTAATTAATAAGTTAAACCACTCAATATACTCCACTTTTTATTATATCGATTAAACTCGATGTTTATATGCATATCTTAGAATAATATTGCAGTGTAGACGCGCTATCTATTTCTGATTACAGATATGTACTATAATCTACAAAGATAAGTGCACCACGAGTGTACTACGATGAATTTGAAAGGAGGACGCACACAACGGAAAATGGGAAAAATACAGAGTGGGCAGTGAACTGTGCGGGACATTTGTAAACATTTGCTTGAGTGATTGACTAAGAGTCTGCGTCTCAATGTAATCGACGATATATCATCTATTTTGAGTATCAGATCTATTAAAAGGTGGTAAAAAAGCTCCCATTTGTAATTCTAGTAGTGTAATGGGCGGTGTTCGTTATAAATATATAAATATATATATAAATAAACATTATATATATATATATTATATAAATCATATAGATCAATATGATTTATATATGTAATAAGTAATGCTAATAATAATAAATAATAATAATAAGAATTAATAAAAAATATATATAATATACCGTTAATAATAAATACACCATAAATATTGATAATAACAGTACATTTAAAATATGCAACGTCTAATGAATTTTTGGCACGCGAAAATCTTGTAAGATAGGAGAGGCTATTCCTGCTGCTATTACTATGTATTTCCTTTCTTAGTTTGTAACACGTATAACAATTTCTTGCTCTAAAAAATATATTGTATATTAATTTTATTGACAACTCATAATGAATTATAAATGAATTACACGGTAAAAAAAAATAAACTTGTGAATATTACAATGGCTCTTTAATAATTGCCTTTTTATTCAACCAGAGAAAATCGTTTGTTAAAGGGCATGAATTTATTATATGAGCAAATACGATAATTTGTTTTAATTTTAATTGAATATACATTAATCCATTTACAAATAATTTTTTTTTTTTTTTTAAGATAATTCTTTTGTTATTGAATTTACTTATATATTCATACATTTGATATAAAAATATTAATATACTTCTGTCTTCTGTATTCAGTAGACATGTTGCTGGCATTATTTGTATGACATATCAAAATATGATATGAAAATGAGTAACGTATATAACAGCAAATCAAATACGATAATAAATATAAAACGCAGGTTTTTATCTGAGTGCACTGTACTAGATGATAAGAAAATTGTACTCAGGAAAGTATGCTCTGAGCCCGAATTGGAAAGTGTTACAAATTATGACGATATATGTGGACCTTGGCAATTTCATACTTTGCCATTGTATAGTCAATACAGTTGTCTACCTTCCAAAATGATAACGTCCGAAGATATAGCTTGTATGAGAAAACAAAGGGACAAAAAATTAATTTTACTATTTTTGGGTAAAAATATGTTTAAAATTATTAGAATTGCCAATAATGCATAACGTATCAAATGCAATATATCTATTCTGTGATTATAGCTATACTGTTTTTCTTAAATCTTTTACATATGATAAGTATGCGTTATTTTTTCAGAGGAAAAGATTCTATATAACGTATCGTACAAGGATAGACACAAAGAGATATTTGTAAAACTTTTGTGGCAAATTTTCAAATTTTTCAAGTATAAATATGCGCGAAATATATTTCATGTGTTTATTAATATTCTCAATTAAAAAAAAATATTTTTATTTAATTACATAATCAAACTTTATGTTGCAACAACTATAATATTTAACTTGTCCCCTTTTATGCAATTTACATAATAACAGTTTAAATAACAGCTATAAAGGAATAATATTGTATTTTAGAAAGAAGCTGTTCAATGATCAACAAATTTCGTCAGTTATAGAATTGATACTTTTGACTCATAACTTTTATCTTGCAAACTATTGGAACACAGCTGAAGAAACGTATAAATATTTTTTCGAACATCTTCTTTTATATACTGTTATGGTAATTGTCCTATAATCAAATAATTAAATTATAATATGTATATACGTATTAATTTATGTACATTATATGTTATACATAATATATATTTATTTCCAATAATTCCAAAAGGATCCACCAAATTGCATAGAAATATTCACACCAAATCAAGCTGAAATAATACTTGAATTTTTTCACAAAATATACATGGAAAATCTCGTGTTGCTACATCTCGTTTATATGACTCATTACTGTATCGTCTTGAGACAGTAAAAATCTTCGTATACGTCACAAAAAACGTCTTTTTATTTTCTTAAAAAAGGATACATTCGATAATTATATATATATATATATATATATATATATATATGTAAAAAATTATGTCACGCAAAAAAAAGACACAAACATAAATTACGTTACAAATTTCCACACACGTTCACGACATACAATAGTCGACGTCAATCTTTTCTTTCGCATTATTTCTTCAGGCACGAAGAATCGCTCTTCGCTTCTTCATTTACTTGCAGAAGAAGATTGATAACCGTAATCACGGTTTTCTTCCAGTGAAGTGTCGGATTCCGTTGCATGGTTAAAATTGTCATTCCACCGTTGATTACTTTTCTGCATCTCGTTTATTAAATGCTCCATCTTAGGAAACCACCACGAGTCACCACACGTCGACATACGTTGGCTGGTTTTTATTGGTTCTGTGAAATATTTCTAAAAGCAAGAAAAGAAATTAAGCAATCAAAGATTTCTAATTTTTTTTTGCTTTTCAATATATACTAACCTTGTATAAATCTGTATAGTGCAAACGCGAAATTAAATCTGTTTCTACATTTTTATGCGTTTTAATCGATGGTGAGATATCGTTTTTTATGTGCGCCTTTTTAAGACCTCTACCAGTCAATTGTCTGTGAGTTCGTTTCAATTTCTGTGCCAATAAATTAATTCGTTTCAACTTCTTGATTTTAATTAATAGAGCTCTATAAAAAAATAATTTTTATTTAAATAAATAAATATGTAATGCACAAGAAAAAGAAAATACTTTTTTTGGGTAAATGAAAAAAACTGTAAAAAATACACATATATATCTTAAATTATTAAATATTAAATATTTAATTAAATTATTAAATATATTACTTACTTTTTTTCAAGTACAAGCTGCATTAAAAATTGTTGCTTATTTTCCAGATTTTTCGCCAGAGTTTTGTTGTACTTTTTTTGTTGTTCCATACAATCACGGATGCATGAAATTATATATTGAGACTCCTTACAGAGTTCCGACCTACTTACAGCTGCTTCAGTCAAATCAACCGACATGTATGTTAGAGATTGATCCTTTAAATGACATTCCTTTTTCAATTCAAACAAAGATTTGCGCATGTCTTTTAACTAAAATAAAAATTACAGTTTGATATTAAATTAAAATAAAAATATTGATAAAAAATATGATAATATATAATTATAATAAATATATAATTATATAAATACGATAATATAATTATAATATAAAATACGAAATTATAATTAAAATAGAAAAAATCATATATCTACTAATTACAATTATGTGCATCAATGTATATAATAAATATATGAAATATAAAAAGAAATATCCATAAACTGTATATATAATATTTTTTAAAAATGTTAACAAAGCAGGAGCATTACTTCGGTTATGTACGAGGAATTATTTCGTTCAAGTGAAATCTTTTGTTGGCCAAGGTAATAATTTTCGTTCATATATTCTTGTAACTGTTGAATCAAGTCGTGATTCACACTCTCAGCCTTTATTAATTCATCCTTTTCCATCTCGAGCTAAAAGAATAAAAAATTTGTTGAATCCAAAAAAATTGATTTCTATTTTTAAAATAAAATTATAGATAAAATATATATGTATATGCATACGTCTTGTCGAATGAGATCCAAATGATCAGTATAACTTTTGCATTTATCTTGCGCTTGACAAAGCTCGATGTTTTTCGACGCAAGTTTTTCTTTGGTTTCTTCCAATTCTTTGTTTAATTTGTCCACCAAATCACGTAGACTGACCGCTTCGTTTTCTATTTTTTCGATTTTAGAACAATAATCTTTTTCCTGAAATGAATACAATATTGTAATATATACATATAATGTGTAGAAATGTTATGTTTCACAATAATATATAATACCATAATTATTAATGAGTTTTGCAAGTCTGCTTCACGTTTTGTTGCTGACATTAAGTGTTTTTGAACTTCGTTGGAATCTTCAATTATTCCCTGATAATTACTTTCTGTTTGATGTAATTTTATTCGTGTCTCTTTGAGCTAAAATTTGAAAGAAAGCAATATAATCATTCTTTTCCATAAATATAAGATGCTATTTGTACATTACCTTTTTCTTCAACTGAAAGATATCATCTTGAGCTCGTGTTTCAGTAATATTGTTTTGTCTTTTTAGTATAGAATTCTCATTCTGGAAAAAAATGATTGATAGATCAATAGATGCAAATTACTTTGTATTCTATGGTAAATATTGAAATACAAATGTCTATACTTTAAGTAACTCGTAATCGGCTTGCAATTTAACCATGTTATCTGATTTCTCTTGGAATAAAACTTTCAAAGAATATATTCGATCACACAGAATATTCAATATCTCGTGCTCTGATACATTTAATTCAGATAAATTTTCCTCTATCTGTTGATCCTTTGTGAGTAATCTCTTTCGAAGTATTTCAAGTTCATCAGATTGGTTCTTAATGATTTCTTCGTTATTAGTAATTCGTTCATTTAAAATTTCGATCTACAAATTTTTTAGTAAATGAATATTAATAAATGATTTTTCTAAAAAATAAAATATACGATTACAAATTTTAATTATTATTAATTATTATATAAATAGATAAGGTGCAATATTCTCCTTTTATTGAAAATATTATAATAATATTCAAATTTATAATCGTATATTTTATTTCGCACATTGGAATCTACTCAATCTTTTAATTTATTTTTTTTATCTTTGTATTATTGTTTTGTAGTCAAGCATTTTAAGAAGTCAAGATGATACAAAATAATTAAGAACACGCAAAAGAAAAGAAGGAAAGCTTAAGTATAATCACCTCTTTCTCTCCATCTTCCAGCTTTGATAAAAGTTTCTCACAATCACTTTCCTTTTGTTTTGCTTGTTCTAGTTGTTTCATCAAATTATCAGTTTCTGATTTGTGACACTGTATATCGGTCTTAAGTTGCTGATTTTCGCATCTTAAACTATATTCTCTATCTTTCACTTTTTGTAATTCAGTTATTTGAACGGTGTTCTCCACATCTTTATCTAAGACATTAATATATTTATTTTTGTAAATTGTCTTAGATTTTATCTTTAGGAAATTACCTGAATGTCCATCTAGATGTAGTGGCTTTTCATACACAATATTATTTGAGGAATATTCCAGATCTTGAGTATCGCAGCTTTTGTCTCTAAGAGACATTATATGCGATTTGCCCATGTATTTGCTTTCAGAATAATTTTTCATCTGCATAAAACTATCCATCTGTGACAAAATATATTTTGGAAATACAGATAGAGAGAAATTTCACCATAAAATAAAAGTATATATTTCTAATAATATACCTTCCATTTCAGTTCCCGGAAATCCTTCACATGATCGTGTATCTGTTCCTGTAAAAAAAATTCAAATATCTTACTTCTGTATAAGATTTAATTTTAATTCTTTAAATCATCTCACACATCTATCACATATAAATAACATAACAACATCTCACACATAACGCAAACTAATATATTAATAACTAATAATTAATACATAATTTATATATAACAAACGTAAATACATATTCGAAAAAAGTTTCTTCTCTTATTTTTCTGTTACATTATTATATTCAATATAATGAAAAATATAACACTTATTCAATGTGTATATTTCTTTATTAAAAATGTACAAAATTATTTTAATTATTGTTAATGAAAAGTCTTCATCCCTTCATACCATTATTAAAAGATAAAGTTTTTATACTGTACCTGTATTACACTTAAGATCGAAAAATATATTGCATGCAGAGTAGTAATGATTAGACATTTATCATACTCCAGACCACGAATTCTCTTGTGCAGACTGTCAATAGCATCTCGTTGCAAATCCAATAATAAATCCTGTTTAGTTGTCTTTACAAGTATATATGAAAAGAATTAGATTTAAAATATTTAGTAATATGTTGATTAATTAATAAAAAATAATAGAATATTTCTTACCTCTGTAAAACATTCGTTATATTGCTGCTGCGTTTCATCAATATACATTGTTAATTCACGAATAGTTTCATCTTTTTTGCAAAGCTGTAAAGATATAATGTATTCTTCTATTTGGTTCTTTTTTTTAGATCTAAAAACAGAGAACACTCACGCACATAGTTCGTGTTACTTGTTAATTTTGCACAGTGTGACAGCTCTACAACCGGATCATCCAGAACACTGGTTAATCTAGATAGTTTATATATCATACACACACTTTCTCATCACTTTGTAAACAGGGCCAGCATATCACAAAGCTTCAAACATTTTGATTAAACGAACACGTCATGCATGGCACTCATTATATTCAATTGCATTCGCATTGTTACGACGTAAATATAAAAACATTAAAGGCGAAGAGAGAAATGTAACAATCCATCATCTTCAAAGAGTCATATTTTTAATAATCATTGATCAGCATTATTTACAATTGTAATAAATACATTTTAGCGCAAAAGCTAAAGAGCAATTTAAACTATTCATAACTTTACACGTTTAAACATCATGCACGTTTCTATGATTAAAGGCCGAAGACGGTATCGCGGGTCTCAGCTCACTCACATCACTCATCGCTTTATGACCCATTTGATCCAAGTTTCTCTTAGCTTCAACAACGGCATTTTGTAAATGCCCAATAGTTTGAATCTGGAGTTCATTCTACAAAGCATAGCACAATGTTGGAACGTAAAATCATATTAATGCTAAATAAAAGGTGGTAAAAAAAAAAGACAAACCTGCTTTAGCAATTCGTTCTTTTCTTTTTCGTATTGCGTAATAGTTAGGCTTTGCTTATCAATCTGTAAACAGATTTATTTTGTATATTATAATATTTCTTGTCAATACGTACCTTCAAACTTCATTCTTGATAAGTAGATATTCTGTATTTGTAATACATTGACACATCTTTTAATACATAATGTATATGAAAATATATCATACAGAAAAAGCATAAATAATTATGTTATAATTAATAATTAAAAACGTTTAATTAAAAAAGCGATATTATATAACGACTTTAATCAAACAATTATTATATCGTGTAAGATCTCTTATCAATTAAAATCTATACCATTAATTTCATAATTTACCTTGTCTTGCAATTTCTGATGCAGATCTTTTACTTCTGTTTGACTCATTGTTAAGGAATCCCGTTGTATTCGTATCACTTCCTCCATATTTTGCAGCTAAAATAATTTTGATATTTAAATTTATATATATTTAATGCAATTATTAATAACAGTACAATTTATTAATAAATATAAATAACTTTCTTTCTAAGCAAAACAGATTCATTTTTAGAAGTTGAAACAAAAATTATACATTTTTTCATTTTATTCCGAATTAAAATATTCAATTTTATGTACTTGTGATAAAAAATATTATATTTTAAAATATTTATTACTTAATAAAACACATATATAACTTACCAGTTTTTCTTTGGAATATACAGCATTTTTAAGTTTGCTTAACTCGTGAGAACAAACATCCAATTTTTCTTTACATTTGCCTAATGAATCTGTCAATGTCACAACAGATTTTGCCGAAACAGAAGAGAGAGATGATTCTTCACGTATCTGTAAATAGATTTTTATAAGAATCTTTTTAACATATTTTATATTTAATCTCGATGTAAGATATAAAGTAAAAAGAAGATACCGATTTTTTAAATTCACTTTCAAAATCTTGAATTGTCAGTTTTACAGATTGCACTGCATCTTGCACAGTTTTGAACAAGTCAGATATATTCTGTATTAAGAAAAATAATATTACACAATCTTATTAAGAAATATTACAAGTAATTATATGTTTTTTTATATTACAGCATAAAATTTATACTCTTTGTATTTAAGACATTAATAATAAATAACAGCAAATTAAATCATAGTTCTAATAAATTTATTTTATAATAGTATAGCTATTTCAACAATTATAATTACTTCATATTTAGATGGATAATCACAGCATAAGAGTGTTGCTTCTGTGCCACAGTCCATGTGCTTTGTAATAAAATTAAATTTTTATGCAAAAGAAGAAAATTTTATACAAAAGAAAAAAAATATATAAAAATATGTACTTATATATATAATTAAAGAGTTTACTTACAAAAGTGTTTGAGGTTTCTGTAGATTTCTTAATATTTGTTACATTATTTAAACTTTTTCGAAGATCGTTTTCTATTTCTTTTTGCGTTTTAATCTGAAAATAGATTAAGTATGGATATTAGATACTCCATGTTGATGTGTGATTTTGAATTTATAAAAAGTTAAGGCTTACAATATTTTCTAATTCTATTATCTTCTTTTTCAATTCCATATTATCTTTGCTGTGACATTGTCTATAATTGTCTGCCTTTGTTCGCATAGTGATCAATTCTTTTTCCATGGATTGAATACCATTCTTTAAAAAACTATTTGTTTCTTGTTTACATTTTATCTATCAGAACACAGAATATTAGATCAATATAAATTATTCAAAATAAAAAATAAATGGTTAAATTTTCTAGTTAATTAAATAAGTTATAATTACCTCATGTTGCAAGACTCTGATTTGATCTTCTAAATCAGTTATACGATTTTTCCATTTATTTAGTTTTTCATCATATTTTTTCTGACATGTTTGCTACAACATATAGCATATAGAATATCAATAAATTGGTACAAAAAAAGTGTTTATATATATATATATATAATTAAACAGTTTGTTCTATTACATACAAAAAAAATAATTAAAGAATCTATACCTGGACCATATTGAGTTTCAGATCGTCATATTCCTTTCTTAATTTATGTAAATCTTCTTTCACTTTTATCACATCATTTAACTCCTAAAACAGTATATTATGTATAGTATTTTATATATATATTATGAATTAAAAGGCAAAAATTATGTTTATTTATAGTAATTAAACATGCTATACCTGGTTGTCAAAGGTATAGTGTGGAAATTGTTCCTAAAAAAACAATATTTTCAAATTTAAATTTTAAATTAATATTAATTTTAATAATAATAAAAAAAAAGTTTAATATAATATATATTTTTTTAATATTAAGTTAATAAAAAAATTATTTATCTTTTGTATTATATTTAAAAAATATATTTCCTTGACAAGAAATTTAATTTGAAATATAAACAAGAGAGAAAAGGGTAGGACAGATAGTATATATGTATATATATGTCAATCTAAAAAAATAACTTGGTATGTAGAAAAGATTTCATTTGTAAGATAATCCTATTTTTTATACAGAAATATATAATTCAATATGATTTCAAAAACATTTAATTCAAAAGGAAAATTAAATTGGAAAAACTGTGTTTTCTGTATTAAAAAAATTAATAAAATAAATAAAAATTGATTAATAATTATTTATAAAATAATATTAATTAATAATTTATAAAATAATTAATTAATAAAATTAAATAAATAAAAATTAATAAAATAAAAAAATAAACCTTTTGATCAATCTAATATATAATATATAAATGTTAATAAATGTATCTAATATATGAATAACCTTTTCTTCCTGTTTTGTGGAAAGAAAAGTTTCCAATACATCTTGCATTTTTGTATGTGCATAATCGACCTCTTCTTCAAGTTTAGCCAATCTGCCTTCCCTTTCGCAGAATGTCGTTTTTGCAATTTCATTGCTTAAGAGCTGCATAAATAATTGTATGGTTGAAAGAATATTACAAATAACATTTTTCATCATCAATTTTTTTTCTTTACGACATTCTTCTTATAATACTTACCACTTCACCAGTTTTCTTCTGTAAATCCTTTAAAGAGGAATCTATAGTACTTAGCTGACTTCTTAATCCCTTTAGTACTGACGTCATACAACCACCCTGAAAGATGATATTTATGTAATACACATGTTTTTGACGTAGTGTTATCCAATTTGATAAGAATTATTGCTTTTTTCTTGGATTTCTTTTCGAACCAACCTGAGTTTGAAATAATTGCAAATTAGTTACTATCTGCTCAACCTCTTCCATTACAACAGTCAATAAATCATTGCTAACACATGCTTCTGTGTACCCAGATTCATGATATTCCTAAAATTTGTTTTAAACTTTATATATAACAAAATAAAATTAATGAAAAGTTTATTGTATAATTATTTACCACAAATGTTTCGAACCTGTATATTCGTCTGCATACTGTTAATGCAACGGGATAACTCCGATTGAACCTGATTAATCTCATTTTTTATATCTTTCAGTTTAAGCTTGCCATTCACAATTCTTTCATTATGCCTCAATCTCTCTTCCTCCTAATAAGAAAAATACATTTTTAGATTGTAGAGCTAACACACAATATATATAACAAAACATTAAAAGATCAAAATTTATACTTTAATTTAAAATAGAACTACTATAATTATTGTACGACGATTGTATGTTAGCATGTACAGTTTGATATATTAATTATATATTTAAATATATTCACATTACTTGTAATTCTAATCTATTAACAGCTTCTATTAATCCTTCTCGTGTTCTTGCTAAGTAAGTTTGCGTGTTAGTAACCATCTTGCTCAAATCTTCATACTGAAAATATGTTACGTTAACATCGATTACCAAATCATCAAACATTTGTATGCTTTTATTGATTCTTTATTAATAAACGTACGTTTTGATGTCGTGAATTAAATATGGAAATAACAGTGTTTATCTCTTCACGAATATCTTCAGTTGCTGCTTGAGCTTCTACAGTACATATTCTGAATTCTTCCATTAATTTGAATTGTCGTGCATTATTTATATTTGACTGGAAGAAAATATATCAATTAATTTATTATATATATATAATGATAAATAAATAAAATAAATATTAAAATATATAATTTTACCTTAATATCCTTAGAATCGATACACACACAATGATTTTCTTCTTTCTTTATCTACAAAAAGACAAAAGCACAATGTGATCAAAATATGATTATTTACATTAAATAATCAGTCAATAAAAAACATTTTGTTTGTGTATCACATACCATGCAATCAAAAAGAGTGATTTCTTTTTCTCTTTCTGAGTACATTCTGGTAATAATTTCAATACAGTTGCTCAATTTGTCAGACATGCCACTTGCAAAAAGTTTACTTTTATTCAGACAATTGTTAGATATAATACAGTCATTCACCTGTGAAAAAAAAATATATTCTTTCAGGAAGGAAGGTGAAAGAATTATATGTTATATAAATATTATATAATATGTATTCTTTAAATAAGTTAATTAAAAAACGATTAATATTATGTAATGTTTACTTTGTTATAATATTTGAGAAAATAATATCTTTCTTTTTTACCTCGTTATCTTCGACAGTTAATTTTTCTATAAATTTCCCTAGTTCAACTTTTAAATCTGACAAAATTTCACATTCTTTTTGCACATGTGCCTTTGTACTATTCAGAAATGATATAAATTCATCCTGGGAACAAAATTAATAATAATAATATGTAAATTTTTATTTATATACACAAAAAAAGATATTTTTTTTTTAAATATACAAGCTAAATATGAAACAGAATATAATTATGTAGACGAACCTTCTTAGAATACGAGATATCTATTGAAGGCAGGGGACATTTCTGAAAACGAAATAATATCGTCATTTCAAAATCATATTATGTGCAATAATTATACTTTATTTAACTCACCTCTGAGAAATTATTTGTATCAATACGAACTTTCCGAGAAGGTGCATCCTGAAATTACATAAAAAATATAAATATACAAAGCTTGAGCATACAAATAATATATATTTAAAATGACCTTTATATCACAACAAAATTTAAGAAACATAGTGTTTACTCATAAGTTGTTAAATTTGTGTAAATTATATATGTATATATACACACACACACACACACACACACACACACACACACAAAAGATTTGGCACAAAAATAAAAAATATATATTTCTTAAACTTTAGTTATTATCAATTACATATATTGATAGATAAATAAAATGTATTAATTAAACAATTTATGAGAATAATTTGCCTTGTTTCTTGACTTTTATTTTTCAAAATATATCTTAACATTAATATTAATATATACATATGTGTGTGTGTGTGTGTGTGTGCGTGTGTGTGTGTGTGTATGTTATAAATGTAATAATATATAAAAATAGCTAATTTGAAATCTATTAATTTTATAAGTGAGGCAATCATGTTGATATACGACTTTTTATTTTTCAAAGATATTAACGTAAATTTACTAAACTATATTAAAAATATTAATATTATATAAAGTATAAATACATATAGATTCACATATGGATGCATATATTTATTACATATATTTATTTATCAAAGATTTAAATATCCAATAATTTATTGATTTAAAAATGGATTTATTTTATTATATCATATAATGCTTATTATATAATTATGAAATTCTGGAAAAAGAATAATGATCGAGTATAAATATTTGAGCACTTTTGTATGGTTTTTAGTAGTGGTCAATTCTAAAAGCTCAAAGATCGTCAATATCAAAGAATTTAAATTTTTTTAATATAAAATTTATTAAAACTGTGTATTAAGATGCCTTAGTAAGTCTTCGGCAATTTAAATCCAATTCAGTTTACTTTGAGATATTATTAGGCTTATCTTGAAGATACGATGTAGCCGAACAAACATAAGTACTCGTCGTGATTCTGTCTTGCAAATTGCTATCTTTACAAGGAGGTGATAACTTTCTAGCAGTCTGTAAAATTTTTCTATCAATATTCTTCAGATGTTTGTATCGAGCAGCTTGAATATCTATGCGGTCTCGAGAATGCCTCTGTAGACTAAACACTCTATTTCGTAACTTTGCATTGATTATTGATATTGGGTTTTGTCTCCCAGAATTTAATAGGCTTTTAGAGTCATCATGCAGAAATGATATATTATTCTTTTGCTGTGCGGATATATGTAGGAGGCTTGACACTGGAAAATGCTCAGAGGATTCGTGGGAAGCTTTCATCTTAGTGATAGCAGGAACAAAATCGTGAGAATTATAGATGCGAGTAAAGGTGGAGAGGTTTTTCTACAAATGTGCAAAAAAATTGTGAGTTTTGTGTAAAACTTTATGGATTCACATTGTACCTCTGAAGTCGCTTCTTTCAGCTCCTTACGCATCTCTTTAATTAAGTCGTCCTTCAAAAGGTTTCCTATATTCGCATGGTAATTTTGTTTTTCCAATGCAGTAATCTCCGCCGTCAGTGTATCCCGTGTTTCTACAGCTTCCTGAAATCAATAAGAACACATATTATAATAAACTAAATTTAAAAAAATTAAAAATATTTTATGTTAGAACTAAAAAAAGAAAATATCAGATAAAAAATGCAATATGCAATATATTATAAACTATAAAGTAGATATTTTAATGTAATAAACCAACTTTTTCCAGACGAGCCACTTTGTCTTCCAATTGCTGTATTTTTTTAGATTTCTCTTCAAGTTGTACTTGTAGATTGGTTGTATCCATATTATTTTCATAAGTGTATACCATAAGCTTGGATTCAACATCCTGAAGTTGTCTGCGTAAGTTTCTGTTTTCCAAATCTTTTAGATTTAATACACTTTCCAGAATGTCAGGTGTTAAGATAATCTGAACAGTAATATAAATTTAAAATAACAGAGACTCTTGCTTCAATATTGGAAAGCATGAATAACGTTGTTTTGCTTGCAAAATGTAAAATTCAAAATATATTAGATATTTATTATGGTTATTGTGTAATAACACATTGTATAATAAAGTAATTTCTTTCCTTTTTCTAACTGCTACAACATGATTGCCTCAATACTTAAAATATCGAAAAATATATCAGAATGAGTTTCTCTATCTGTACACAGGAATGGAAAACCATACTTACATCGAAATTTTGATCATTTAGCATTGAATGACTAACAACTTCATTTGCTTGTTTAGCATGTTGCTTGAGCTTCTCACAAAAACACTGGAGTCTAGAAACGTATTTATTTATAGTCTCATCTTTCACTGATAATTCTGTCATGAGATCTGCCACTTTTCCTTCTAGTTCCAATTGAGATCTGAAAAAATATACTCTTTTATCTCTGTGCAAAAATATATAAAAAAATATATATATAAATAGATAAAAAAAAATCTGAGAAAAAGTAAGACTAAAGTTATATCTTTTTTTGTGTATAAATAATTAAGAATTTAAAAATATATTATTCTCTCTGAACATATGCTGAAAAAAAATACATCTTAGAAAATAATGCATCTATATAATGCAGAAAAAAAGAAAAATATTAGTATGTTACTTGAAAACAATATAAGTGGATTAATTAAATTCTAAACAACAAAATAATAATTCCTAATTACAACCATTTTTTAATGTACATATTAAGAATTTTGCACACATCTTACCTGATTAATTTTTTCTCATTTTCCTGAAGTTGTTCTACTTGCAAATTCAAGGATTTTATATATTCAGTATCTGCCTGTTCCTAATTTAAAAATACATTATTAAATGTCATATTAAAAAAGAATTATTATATTTAGTGATATTTACATATTAAAATATTATATAATACTATGTACTAGATTACATATATGTAAATAAAACAATGTTTTGAAAATATAATACTCTATTAAATGGGACGATTGTTTATTGAATACAAAATATATGCATATGTATGTGATATGAAATAATTAAATTTAATATAAAGGGTGTAGGGAGTGAAGGAAAAGCCTCCAGTTTGCATGATAAATGTATAACACAAATATTGCATCAAATGCTTTTGCACAGATAACTTGATTTTTGAAGTTTATCATGCTCTATATCTAAAATAAGTCTGAGCTTTTTGGCTGCATTTACACTCATATTTACCTGACTGCAGATACAGCTGTAAAATAATAAAATAATTTATATTATATAAATCCTTTGCAGAACTACAAATTGACCAATAACAGTAGTAATGGACTTACTCTGAAATTGGAATATCTTCAGGTTGAATCTCAAAAAACGTAATACCGTCGAGATTCCAAACATTTTGCTGCCGAGCGCGACGAATCACTTCTAATAATCCTCTAATGTCGCTTTGCAGATATTCTATTTTCTGTTGCAGATATTCCCCATCCTTTTCCAATTGACTGACACGATTTGATAGTGTATTTAAAGCCTACAAATATATATATATATATATATATATATATATATATATATATATATATATAGTTATATATTTTTAAGTTATTAAAAACCTGTTGTAATAATCTAATAAAACTAAATTATCCTCTTCTCTCTTACCTTTTCAGAATCACTTGATCTTGTCAAATTATCTACAACTATTTGCGACGATTGTTTTAATTTCTCTTCTAATAACTTAACTCTATTACAGGCAGCCTGCTCCAAGTCTTCAACTGTATGCACCAACATAGTATTTTGTTCTCCTAAATCTCTAATCCAATCGCTCATTATCTGCAACTTCATCTGCAAAGTTTGTATTTTAATTATGTATTGAACATAAATAGGAGTCAAAATTAAGCTGCAGCTGCATTTAAAATATCATACAAAAAGATGCAAGGAAAAAATGGAACAAAATGGCATGCATAAAACAAATTCCATTAGAATAGATACCCAGACAGCACAAAATATTTATAATTATTTAAATATTTTATACATATTTATCATAATAAACATTTTTAAGATTTTAGATTAAATAGATCATAAATATTTATCATAAATATCTTAGCAAATATTTATAAAATAATTACTAAAAATATTAATTTTTTTACTTATAAATATTTCATCTATATTTTAAGGATATGTCGAATAAAGATTTTTATAAAATATGTATAAAATACTTATATAGTATTTAAAAAAATATATTTTCACAAATACTTATAAACATTTATCATAAATATTGTGTGCTGTCTGGGTAAGAAACACTTACGGAAACCCGATCAGATTCGCCTGTGGATTCCGATTCTCGATCGATCTTCTCGATGCGACCCTCGTACAATTTGCGAAATTCATCGAGGATACGCAGACCCTCGGTTTCCCCGCATGGTTCGCCGGTGATCTCGTCGGTCGCTTGGCAGCTTTGATCACGTTTAACCAACGGGATCGTAACGTCATCAACATCCGGGGAACTCGACAAACTGGCACTGACCGAGTGCATCGCTTAACAAGTATAATCGATGACTCGTGCAATTGTAATATGATGTGTACGTTGACAGATTTTTAAAGGCCTCCCTACACCCCCGTTTCAACCAAGGAGCGCTTTAAGTAAATGTCAACATAACATGTATCTCGCCATTTTAGCGATGTTGACGTCACTGAATCATAAATAAAATAAATCAGATAGATAGCCGAGCGACTTGCGTAATAGATCTTTTTTCATATTCTTTGCGTCAGATCCCAAACACAGTATAAAATATTTATAATTAAAATTTAAATATTTTAAGATTTTTAGATTGATCATAAATATTTGAAAAATATCTACAAAATAATTGCTATCGATATTTATTTCTTACTTATCATAAATATTATGAAATATTGATATAATATTAGAAAAAATATATATAAATATTTACAATGTGCTGTCTGAGGTCAGCCAATCAAATTCTCTCCGACAAAAATCTTTTCGTCGAATGCCACCTATGAAAATGACATATTCCCTAGACACGTAATGGGAGATTCATTGTGCACGCGATCGTCGTTCGTCGTGCAAGTGGAAACGTGAAATTGGATCGCGTGCAATTCTCGCGGAGCGAAAAACCGAACTGAAGTCCGGGACAGGGACGAGGGACAAGAATGGAATTATTGCGCGACGACAATGAACCGCGGCCGCGGACGACCGTGTAATTTAGCGAATTTGTTAACCGTAGAACCGGGAACAAGATCGGCCGGCGCGGTCTCGGGGCGTCCCGTTCCCTGACGATCGTTTCCGGAACGAACGGTCGTCTCTCCATTCTCTCCACGAAGAGAGCACTCCTCTCTTCTCTCCTCGGCGAGAAACGGGCACGGGGAATCGTCGAGATCGCTAGGGGCTCGGGGTTCGGCATCGCGGCTCGTTTCGCTCGCGAGCCATTCGTGCCGACATGTGTCAGACGAGCGGGCGGACGACGAGTCGCGCTACCAGACGTACGAGACGCGGTCCCGTCAGCTGATCGTTATTAAACAACACGGGATGTGAGGAGTAGAGCGGAGCGCTGATTCCTCTCTAGTCGAACGTACGCGCATTTTTCCACTTCGACTTCGATTATTATTCGCGGCCTGATTCCTTCGCATGCATTAAAGTGACTTGAGTGACTCAACACGCGCGCCAAGTAGAGGAGACAGGGGCACTGGCCGGTCGTAGCTGAAATTTACATGGCAACATGGGGAACAAGAATAGCTGCTGCGTGTACTCGAGTCCACAGGTTGGGCGTAAGGAGATTGGGCCCGAGAGTGCCACGCGTAATCTGGAGGAACACCTGCCGGAGGGCGGGATCAGCGTTAATAATTTGCAACATATCAGTGAACGCGAACCGGAAGACTGGGACTCCGATCCGTCATTGCATCCGTGCGCGGGAACTATTTTTATGGAACGTTCGAAACAGGCTATAGAAAGTGGGTATCCTGGTGATTACGAAGAAGAGAAATTTAATTGGAATAAAAACGAATATATTGCTGACTCTGTTGATATATTATTTTTCTTTTTTTTTTTTTTTTCTTTAGACGGCATGGTGAGAAAAAAGAGTCAACATCAGATAGCGGATACAAGGCCTTTGAAGAAGAGCAGTAGCTGCAGTACAATATATCTAGATGACAGCACAGTTTCACAACCTAATTTGAAAAATACCGTCAAATGCGTTGCCTTAGCTGTTTATTACCATATTAAGAATAGAACGTCACAGCGACAAATTGATATATTTGATGAAAAGCTACATCCATTGACGGTAATTTAAGAAAGAGATTCAATGTAGCATACGTTATACTTCTCTACAGAGATCACCCAATCTCTATCTTATCTCTATATTTTCTTATTTATTATCGCTTGCACATTTAAATGTGAATTAGAATAATTACAAAACATTTTTGTACTATATAGTCTGAAGTAATATACTTGAACAGTTAAATTTATATGATAAATCTTTCAGAGAGATGGTGTTTCAGAAGATTATGACAAACACAATCCAGAGCACAAACAAATATATAAATTTATAAGAACTCTATTTAATGCCGCTCAGCTCACAGCTGAATGTGCCATTATAACACTGGTTTATCTTGAACGCCTACTTACTTATGCAGAGATTGATATAACGCCAGCTAATTGGAAACGAATAGTGTTAGGTGCTATTTTATTAGCATCTAAGGTTTGGGACGATCAGGCGGTATGGAATGTAGATTATTGTCAAATACTGAAAGATATCACAGTAGAAGATATGTAAGTTTCTTTTTAATTATATAATTTACATTATTATGACATTTGTTTTATGTTTAAAAATAAAAGGAGTTCAAATACTGAAAATATATATATTATTAATCATTTTTCTCTCAATTAAATTATTCTGCATTTTTTTTATCTTTTTAGGAACGAATTAGAGAGACAATTTCTGGAAATGCTGCAATTCAACATAAATGTTCCTTCGAGTGTATATGCCAAATATTACTTTGATCTTCGTACACTTGCAGAAGCGAACGAATTAACATTCCCTAGCGAACCTCTTAGTAAGGAAAAGGCGCAAAAGCTAGAAGCTATGTCCAGAGTTTACGAAGATAAAGTTACAGCCGAGGCTTTACGTACCGGTATTAAAAAATGGTCCAGCTTAGACAATGTATGCATAGGTGGACCTAGACGTAGCATTGCTATTTTATCTTAAATATAATATACGGATATACATGCAGATATGTGTGATATCACAGACACATGATTCATGTTCAGATTTTAAAGGTATGTGAAGTTTTTTTGGCAAGTATTACTATCGATCAATTTTAATCATCTTAAAAACAAAATTTGTTTGAATTATCGTTGTTTGTGTTACAATTTTGTTAAATTATCGTGAAAAATACTTGATGTATTATATACATCTTTATATATAAAAACTGTTTTTATACTGTCCAAGTTAGATGTCTAACTATTGCATGTACCATATGTATTGTTAAGTTGTATCATAATGGAAAATTTACCATTACAAATTTCGTTTACAATCACAAACTTTAATTTAATTATATTGTAGTGTCTCCTAGTTATAAGATCGTTGCTCGGGATCAGACATTACCTGACTTTACAATCGGAGCGTGGATCTTTCATATCTTCCAGGAAATTGTTTTATAAAGCTTGCCAGCAACTCATCTAGAGGAGTGAGCAAGATAAAATGACGTTTCACGATGTCGACTATTTTAGCTTTCGACATTGGATATGATTCGAGACTCGTTCGCTTGAGAAAACAAGGGACTAATTTTATATATAAAAATATATAAAAATCGATCTTATAACTGGAAGATACTCTCTGTATATATGTACTCTAAAATTTTGATATCTCTCAATTCGTTGTAACTTTCAATGCATTATTCTTATTATCTATATGCATTAGCATTAAAGAATCGAGAGGTATTTCAATAGAAAACAAATTTATAATTATCAGCTTTTGTTTTGATTCTTAACTGAAGCACTTCCTAATCGCTTCTATTAATCGCGTTATACCACTAATTACGAAAAACTAGAATTATTATATAATCTTGTTTGTCATATATATTGAATATATTTGTCATATGACGAATATATTTCTATTACTTATGCAAAGATTCTACTTTCTGGGACCTTGTAATATGGATATAATAAAAGCATACGAGAATGAAGCGCATTGATGAAGCAAACGGTGAGAAAAGTCGTTTTATATATATATATATAGTCGTAGCATTATCTGTACTGTCCTTATATTATAGGAGAGAAAATAACTTGTGATATATATTAGTCAACTATTCATTATCCAAAGCATTTTATATATTGACTGAAGTTAATAAGAATCAAATTTACGGTTGACTTTTACTAGTAACATTTTAAAAAAGCGAAAATACACAGCATGCTTCACGCTAAAATCGCTAATTAAAAAATTTAAAGCAAACCAAAGTAAAATAATGCATATTTTTTGGTATGTTCAAATTATTTTAAGTGTGTATCTTTTTTTATCTTTCTGCCTTATCTCGCTATTCTTCACATCGAAAAATTATCGCATGAAATTTATTATAGAATTCAAGAATAAAAATTATATTACCTTTATATATATATAATTTAATAACGCTCTTATATATTTTTTTCTGCTACACCTCTATAATAATATAATAATATAAATACACCGTTCATCTTTTTTCATTACTTTGATTCAAAGAATAATTTTAGAATTCTCTTCCTCTTTATTCTCAAACATTACATGTATAACAATATTATATAATAGTTTATATAAAAGAATTTCCAACACTTGAGTAATTTAATCATCAGATTTAGACGACTTCTGTATTTTGGATAATATAGTACATATATACATAAGAAGAACACCATTTATACATATAATAATAAGTATATAATAGCATAAACATTAGCAAATCAGCCTTTACAACTTATTAGGGATGAAAAGCACGATAAATTAGTGAATCATTGCTTTTATATGGCGCTACTTCCATTTACAAGAATTTACAATTTTAGATAATACGCGAGATAAAGATAAGCCATAATATCAGGGTTACATCTTTATTTTCATAAGATTACATTCAATCAATTAATAATTGAATTTAATGATTGATTTTATATAATCACACAGTCTATATTCTATCAAAACTATTGGAAAAGAAGTTAACTTGACATCAAGTCTTTTTTAATTATCTTATTTTTTCTTCTAACATATTATATAGCATTTTTTAAATATTCTTTATATATATATATATATATATATATATATATATATATATATATATATATATATATATGTGAATATATATATGTATGCAGATACGTGTTGCATAATTATCTTCATTAATATTATTTCATATGCATAATAAAAAAAAGTCACAAAGTGATGATATTCCTATGGCCATAAGATTGTTATAAAAGAAACCTGACAGCTATGTGTGAAATATTTATTTCGTGAAGCATTCAAGTAAATCTTCTAAACATCGTCCAGGAACACACACACGCTCACTAGAAAAAGAAAAAGGAAAAAGATAAGAATTTTTGTATCATACATCTTATGCTACATGACCAAGGTCAAATTGAGATACCATTAATGTAATTGTGTATCATATAATTGACTTGTGTATGATATAATTTAATATTTTGTACCTATACCGATTAGAAATTTAAATATAAGATAGTCTTATACACGACTGGTTACGTCTGTAAGGATTAAAGTATAATCTCTGAAGTTCCGTTGGATTTTCAGAATACCGTTGCGGAAGAAGAGCAATTACGATTTATTATTATTTTTATATTTTATTACACGAAAGTCAGAGTATTGTAATGGTTGAACTTAATAATAGAGAGAGACTGTAGCAGAGCGACTAAAGTAAAATCCAATCGATGTGCGCGATCGAGAGGAAAAACGAAGTAACAGCGTACATTCTTAGCTTTTAATAGCATATTGTATATGATATACCGGATGGTAAAGCGGTAGTATAACATATCTGCAATTTCTGTCCAGAGATTACAATTTTTTATTTTGCTGTCAGATTTATATAAAATATATTTTTACCGCATTATGGAATACGAGACGTACGTTTTGCGCTGCGAGAAATATTTATGGAGCTTGTAATCACCGAGCAATTGATATACACCGTGCGATGCCAAAATGTTGTTAAAATTATATTGTATAGACTATTGCACACATAAATGTATACTGCACCCGCGCGGTTTTCATTCGCTTTACGCTGATTTTTCCGAAAAACAAAACTAAATCTTTACAAATTTTCACGTGCATGACTATTTTTATAAATAGAGATTCATTAATAAAGACAATCTTCGAGTCTCATTGCGTCCTGTAAATAAATTGCCGAATTCGTGTAAGGTTCATATAAATCGTCGTGTATATTATAAACCAAATCACTCTTTGTTAGTAGTTACTTAAAGTATATTATAACAAAAACGCTTGAAGGCAAAACTTGAAAGCCTTTAAGTCTTCCATCTTAGCGTCCGTATAGTGTCCTACAATTCTTTTTTAACTCTATGTTGTAATAAGTATTACGTTATTATAATACCGATGCTTTTATAACATGATTGTGATAAAGAGCTATATCGATATATTATAATATTATTGTTTTGTATATAAAACGCTGTCTATTTTCACTTTGTAAATTATTTTATTATCTAATTACACAGAGGGATAAGTATTGTAAGGATATTAAAATTTATATTAAATTTTGTCGCATTTTTCGCTTTCAATTAAAAATTCTTCGAATAAAAATCTCTCACATTTTGCTGGATGCAAAAATTGATGCTTTCGCTTAAGCACATAGCGTTCTCACGTAATTGTCGCATGCAAAGTGTGCATCTCTCTCTTTTGGATATGTAAGATATAAATTATTCATGTCATCAAGATCTTTTTTAATATTGTATCTTTTATTCAAAGACACCGCAATTGTGAAAGCGTAAAATGTGCGCATACGAGTGGCAGTAAGATGCATAAAACATGAATTTTTTGCAAAGAAATTATTATTGATAACAATTATACACACAGAAATACAATTGTAAGTTATTCAGCTATGTATACAATGATTGTATATTGAAACCCGATGATTGTATACACAAATGGAGCTATTCTCGTCTCTCTCTCTTTCTCTCTCTAAACCGCCAGATTTCTAAGAAAAAAAAATTTCCTAAAAAAAAAAAATGAAATTGTGCCTGAAGTCATTTACTTAATTAACATGTATGTACATCTGCATTCTATGCCAAAATTATTAACATGTATGTATGAAACGAATATACATGAAATTTTAATAAACATCTCACCATAGTACAGAAATAAAGTGGACAAACGTTTTATCTTTATTTCAAAATTTTTTCAAATTATATATTTTCTAGTTAAGTTTGTAAAGTATAATTTTTCATAGTTTCCTTGATATTAATGATTTATTAATTAAAAAATTAAAAATTCAGTGAAATAAACATATGTAAAGTACTTTATGTGGCACGATAAATTCCTCTATTTTTTTATGGTTAAAAACAGTAAAAGCAGCGAAATGCATTTTGAATGATTTATTTGACGGTATTAACGCACGTTCGTCGATCAGTAATTATATATTTTGATACTGTATATAACTTAATGTATATAACTTAAAATCCATAACTTATAATCAGTTCTATTTTTATACTATCCAACAAAAGCTAAAAAGAAAGATAACTTGTATTACAGACTTAGTCTAACAGAAACAATGCAAAGTCTTTTTAAATTATATATGAATAGAAAAACTGCATAAACTATACAGTAATCAAATATATATTATTATATCTACACATCTTGCATTTTTATATATTTGCTTTAAATATATAAAAAAACAATGTGTGAGACACAAAGAATTAAATATAAATATCAGATGGATCAGTCTAATCTGATCCTTTATCATCATTTATTCAGGTTTGATAGTCGATTGATGATAAAACGTCGTTATCGCTCGTCACGCGTTATAGCTAGTTTCTTCCTTACAGTCTACCGAAAAAGAAGTTTAGTGTGAACCGCGATACTGCATTATGTCTTATGCGTATGACACATTTATGGTAAGCATCGTTATAATACGAAGAGAACGTTTACTTTCGTCTCTGTCTACTATGAGCGCACACGGAATCACTGTAGAATATTTAACTGTCCGGTACTCGTGGCATAGATCATCCCTTGACCCGGCTGCGGCGCCCATCTAATGCAGTTTAGGCTGTTGATGTAGGAGGTTTCCCGGCTACTTTGTAGCAATTCTCGAATAAGCACCATACTTTCTCTGTTACGTTTAATGTCCAGCTCGGTTCTCATTCGTACTCGCCAATTCGGCCTGTAACTGCTGACTAAACTGGCAACATTATTGTTGTTTCGTCTCGGGATAGTATTTGTAGAAATGTTATCATCGAGAATCTCGACGTCAGAGGAATCATATGAAGATTCCACAGTCGAATCCGTCGACGAGACATTTTTCTCGTCGTCAAGTTGCTTCTCCTTTAACTTGTAGATTAGAGCCATTGGAAATGGCCTGGCGGGGATATGAACTCTGCGTCCCAAACCTACTAAGAGATGTTGTTGCGTTGGTGACATCGAGACAGAAACTACAGTTTGATCAATTTTCGTCGAATAAATCCTTTCTCCTAGTGTTTCCCACTGCAGACTGTAAATACCTAAGCACAATAAATCACATGCATAATTTTATCTTTTCACAAAAATATTTTATTTAATTTATATCTGATGTGAAAAATTACACAGAAAAAAATTAATTAATTTAATTTTTATTATATTATTCTAATATATAAAGTTACAATAGTATAACCTTTGAAAACTTGTTGTTTAAAAATAGTTTCCTACAAGAGGTGTTACTGAAGTGAAAACGATGTGATACAAAAATAAAAGAAAAATTATTTCTTTAATATAAAAAAAGCACTAAGTCATATGCGTTTGTTAAAAAAATTGTTAGTATTTTGATTTCTATATGACATCTATATATTTCATTTATACACATTAAAATATAAAATATATATAAAACATAATTAAATTATAACAAAATAGAATTATTGATATGATAGGAAGAGAATTCTACGTGAAAAATGACACTCAAAAATATAAAATAAAATCTTTTTAATTAATATTTTAAATAATATATTTTCTTTAATTTTAAGCTCGTGTGCATAACGTTCAATGATTGCATGATCAATTTATTTTAACACTACATAAACACGCTTTACAACAAGCTTTACATAAACAAAAACAATATTATATTTAAGAAAAAATAGAAATAATTTTCATATATTTTAACATTAAACAATTTGTGTTAATCCAAATTATCTAAATTTAAAATTAAATAATATTTTTTTAAATAAAATTATTAGTTCTAATTACATCATTAAAAATGAATCAATATATATTTATTACCTAACATGGTGGTCACATTAATACGACCCGATGGCAAAAGAGTTGCTAGCAACTTTCCATCTGTGGATATATCGATACAGGCATCATTATGAATCTTACACTCGCGCACCACAACGTTTTTGTCAGCTGAAAAATCGTATTAGCTCAATGGCATATCATATAACGATATACAGAGTGTAATAATTTATATTTTCATTTTTACTCACGATCCGTAATATCAGGTATATCACCATTCGAAAAGTCCCAGGCTTGTACTCGATAACTCTGCACTTCCAACGCTGAATTGAACGACATACCCACTGGTATACTTTCTAAGAAATAATTTGTGTATCTTCATATATATATTAAAGATTTTTTTTAGATGATGCTACAGAGAGTGATTCTTAATTAATAGTGATTTTAAACATAAAAAAAATAAGATGCCAAGAAGACATATAATTTTTTAACGTTTTTTTCTTTATAAAATTTTGCTTTTAAAAAAATTATTTTTGGAAATCAGATAATATTAATATTTTTTATTACTTTGAGATTTGCATAACTTGAATTAACATGAAAAAATTGTTGAGTGCTAGCTATAAAATTAAACAACTCACTGTCTTAAAAAATGATAGAAAATATTTAAAATTTGCAAACATATTCTTTGTGTGTATCATAAAATGCTATTTTTGGCATTAATTATTTTTAATTTGTTGATAAAAAATATTATACTTCTATTCTCTTACTTTGATAAATCTGTTGACAGATAGAGTGTTCTATCAATATCAAAATTATGCACAAGTTTAAAATAGAGAAAGTATATTCATTTTCCGATTTTTTAAATTCCAAACATTTGATTAATTGAAAATAAATCTTTACATAAGAAAATATTATTTTTTGTACTTTTTATTTATTCTTCTTGTGTAAAATTATTCTCTTTCTAATTGTGCCAATAAGAGATTACTTTGTAGCGACATGTATCTACTTCAGAAAAAAACATAATAAATTACCAATTTGGTAATTGGTAATACCAATGTCCAAATAATCATTATCATTTCCAGGTTCTTGTCCTCCCTCTCCATTTCCTCCTCCTCCTCCTCCTCCTGCACTACCAGGTCCATCGTCACCACCGCCACCATCGCCATCGCCACCACCGCCACCACTACTGCTACTGCTACTACCGTTACCACCACCAGGATTGCCAGCAGCACCTTCTCCACTTCGTGATCCTCCATTAGCCGTGAGTTCAGAATAACGAGGTATAAAAACAGGTCCAAATCGATTGCGCCAGAATGCCAATACCTAAGAGATTTAACAATAGAAAATAACACATATCAAGAATCTAAATATCTTTTTTTCATCATGATTAAATTATTCATCAATTCAAAGTGATTTATAAAAATGAATGTGTTTTGTAAATCACACATTATTTTTGTGAATTAGATATTAAAAATTAATCGTCGAGCAATAATGGACTATGTGAACAATCCATTAATTGCAGATCATATATATGTATAAAACTAGAATTTAATGTACTGTACCCTATTTCTGCTATTGTTCGGCACTCCAATCCAACCTACTCCGGGTTGTACTGTCGGTTCGTTTGTCCGAACGTTGTTTCTATTGTCGCTATTGTTATGGAGGAAATTATTAATTAAGTACGGAGGAAGCATATGCGGCGACATAATTGGTGCGTCTCTTCTTCGAAGATGACCGGAAAAGTCGAAATCATTCACAGGCACGCTGTTCACTTGCAATTCGGGCACGTTAAATTCTCGTCGAAGGGACGCGCCTCCCCTACCGAAAAATCTGCGATTGTTAGGCGCGCTCAAATAATTCGCGTCGGAATTGCCATATCGGCGCTCAAACGACGCCGAGTTTGTGTCACGCGCATATTGACGGGCCCACCGAGGTCTCTGCTGCGAGGATCTAATGCTGCTTTGTTCGTCTCCCGATGAAGAGACGTAACTCCTCCAACTTTCATTAAGAGTGGTATTCCTTTCTTGGGAGTTTCTCGATTCATAAGCGCGTCTTCTCATCGCCGGTTCGGATACCGTGGCATTTCTATAATTCCGTCGATAGCTGTCATTGAAGTTTCGCGATTCGCGCGAGTTATGCGCAGCGTCGATTATTCGATTCTCAACTCCCGTCCTGACCTCGTCGTTGTCGATCGAACTGCTGCTCTGGATTCTTTCTACGATACTCTGTACCTCCGCTGACAAAGCGTGCTCGGAGGTCGAATGCCGATTATCTTCGCTTTGAGCGTTATCGTCGTAATTGCTGTCATCGCCATTGTCGTTGTTAGGTGCAGCTACTACAGGATCACTTTGATTCTCGGGCAAATTATTGTTACTGTTTTGTGTTCTCTGGCGAAACAGTTGCTTCAATTGTTGCGCCATAAGGCAGAAACGTCTATTTCTGTTTATCGAGAAAAGATCCTCCGCGGACTCCAGGCTAGATGTACTCGGTGCATTGCGAATACTCCATTCTCTATCCGTATTTCGTCTTGACGCGTTATCGTTTCCGCGATTATTCTCCGTCTGTAAACTGCTGTCGACACTGTTACTGCGCGCTTCCTCGTTCTGGTTGTTGACCGATAAATCGGTAGTGAAAGACCTATATTGACTAGATTCCAGTTCACGTCTCGTTATCACTAACTGTGCTAGCAGCAAGTCTGTTAGCTCCAGGGCCAAATGTAATAGCACATACAGTTCTAAAAAAAAAGTAGAAAATGTAAAGTGTTTTCAATATAAAATTTCACACTTCGAAAAATAAATTTAAGTTTAAATTTGAATTTTTTTAATTAAATTTAATTTTTAAACTTTATTTAAGCTCAAAAATATAATGAAAAATATTCAAAATTTCTTTGCGAGGCTTTATTACTAGTGTATAAAAACAATTTATCCTATTTAATTTTTGCAATATTTACTTTATTACTTTATTTGCAATTTTTACTTTTTTAAAATATTATTTTTGCAGTTCTATACAACCTATGTTTTATATATGATTTTGTAATCTTTTATAATATGTATTAAACTTACTATACATTTGTTCATAAAGAACATTGCTTTGGGAGCCATTTCCTGATCTTGTTACTTCAAAGAATTGAATCAGAGATCTCACCATCAAGCCAAGAACTTGTCTGAAACAACGTTTATTCACATTAACATATGTTGATTATTCATGATTCTATTCATCTATATAACAAATATTTGTGTATATAGCATATACTCGATATTTAATGTTATTTAGTTTATAATATTATAATAAATATATTATATTTTGATATATTATATATCAATAAAATTAAAAGTATGATTGAATTAATATCATTCTTCACCTGGCTCTCAATCTTGTAGCTTCGCGAATTTCTTCCATTTCTCGATTGTCGTTGTCTCTATTAGTTTCTGATCGACGATTATCACCATCTGATCCTCTGTTATTGTTGCTGTTCCGAGCTAAAGCTCTCTGCTGTCGAACTAACGTTTCCAATCGTAGAATCATCTTTTGTAAATACTCAGACGTGTTCGAGCTTCGCGTTCTATCTATATCCGCATCTAAACAGTCGTTATTATTGCTGCTACTACTCTGGGATGCATTTCTACGTAAATTCCACGGTCTTCTGACATGCTCGCAATGACGAAACGGATTATTGGTCTGAGTTCTAAGATTTTGTCTCGTACCGCGATGCGACCTCAACAGAGACAACAGCTTTAAACGTCTGAAAAACAAAATATATTATTAGACAAAATTGTAGTAGGTTTAGAGAGATACGTAGTGTGTTTGCTTTTGTGTTTCTACAAACTAAAAATATAATTGTTTTAATATTTTTAAAATACCAAACACATTTCTTTAAAACATATCTGTATATCTTCAGAAGTACCTGAGATATTTCTGTTTACCACGTTGTCTACTACAATTATTAGCAGATGATTCGAGCGATGCAAAAGCTGAGTTCGTTCCATCTTGATTCGCTGAACCTTGTATAAGAGAATCAGCGTTGATATTATCATTATTGTTGTCATTATTGTTATTGTTAGCAGTTGCATCGTCCATTTCTGTGTAATTAGCATTCGTGTCTGATACTTGGGTCGATCTGCTAGAGCTGGCGCGATCAATGCTATTGACGAAACTCGAAATGCTGGGTAACGGTTCTGTGGTTGTCGTTATCGCGGTAACGGCCGGCAAATTGGAGTTGGCTCCGATATTCGATACAACGCTGGACATACTAGGTAATTGCACGTCGCCGTCGGATGTCAAATTGGCATACGTGTGATCGTCGTTTTTCGCTCGCGGCGCGACGTCGGTGACGTGAGAGTCGCAATTTTGGCAGCGTGACGTCAGCCGTGCGTACAGGCCGTCCAGCATTTCGTTCAGTTTGAGACGCTGCATCCGTCGTAATTCGGTGTCACTTGGCAACAAATTCGAAAGACTTATATTGGTCGTGCTCTCCTCGATGTTACGATTACCGGACGAAGGGGATTCGTCCTCGTAATTTCCATCAAGATCAGGAATTCCCCTCGAAGTTGACGGTTGACTCTGATCTATGTACGATCTGGCATCGCGATCACTCTCGCTGTTATTCTCTCTCTGATAATTCTCCAGAAGAGCTTTCTTAAAATTCTTCGCCGATTCATTTGATGAACTCGCACCCGACGTTGATGGACCAGGATTGTCTCTTTGCGCCTCCGTTTGATCATTGTTCTGCCTTTCTATTCGAACTGTCACGTGCAACGATCGTATTTGCCGTTGTAGATCTTCCCACATTTTGCGTACTTGACATAACTGAACTATCTCTAAGCGTGCTCTGTTAATAAAATTAAGAAAAATTATTATTTTCGTCTCAAAGTCAACAGGAGCAATGAAAAATGTTTCGTAACTGTATATTCAAATATAATTATTTTCTAATATTATCATTATTTTAATAATATTATTTTAATATTATTTTATTATTATTGTTATTTATTATTATTATTTTATTAGTTAATATATTTCATAAGAATATTCCAACTCTAATCTAATCCATTCATTTTATATTTATTCTAATTAATTAACAAAAACCACTTTTTCTTTAAAAAAAAAAAAAAAACTAATATGCAATGATTCTTCTAAAAGTTACGTTTTTGCAGTTATAATATTTTTTATTTCGTAGATTTTGATCATAACTTATGTCAAAATCCGCGAAAAATTTGACTGAAAAACATTTCAGGTAATTATTATGTTGTTTAACTTTAAAATGTTTATAGGTAAATTTTCGTTCAAAAATCACACTTTGATTTTGAATGCTGACCAGGTAGATCTCACTATAAGAGTTGTACTTTCTTACCGGCATAAACGATGCATATTGTCGATGTGACGACTAAGCAATTGAATTCCTTGCCGAACACCTAGTGAACTCTCTCTCGGATCTATATTGTCGGCACCGAGTATTATTGGATCTATATCGCTAGAATCAAGATTTGCGTCATCTCTATTTCGTTGATCCTGGTTTTGCTGCTGTTGCCTGTCCATCACTGTCGATCGAATGTTTTCGCGATCAGATTCTGTGTCAGCGATTCTTACTGCAATGGGATCGTTAACGTTTTCCGTCAATTCCACTGTACCTGAATTAGACATTTGCGAGTGAGCATCGTTATTAGAATCGCTGCCGGAGGGTATTTGATTTTGTTCTATTCTCTGGGATTGGTTTTCTCGCAAGCTTCTAAACGGAAACAACGGCGGTTGTTCATAGCGAGTAGGATTCGCAGATACAGGCGATAACAAGTGATTTCTTTGATCTCTATGTCTATCGTTGAAATTCTGATCTCCATTTTCCGATAAAGATCTCGGATTAGTTCGCTCGTTTGGTACATCGTTGGTATATTCAGAGTTTCTGCTTGAATTATCCAATTGTATCCATCGGCTGGTCCATCGACGAGAGTTTGAGTTGCTATTAGAATTTGTATCGTCTAAATTTGAGTCTGAATTACTATTCTCTTCAAGGAGCCAATATCCATTCTCCGAATCATCCAAGGATACTTGTTGCCCAGTGTTGTTATTTTCTACCCGATCCACGTGTAAATTTCGCTGGAAAGCATCCCAAAGCACTCTCCTGACTGAATTTCTAAATGTTAAAAATTTCGAATAAACATAAAAGAGGAAAAATTTCTTCTTATAAATAAATAAATAAATAAATATTACCAAAAAAGTACAATATATATCAAAGAAATATAATAGACCAAAGAAATTTATCCTTGCCTATTATTGAGCTCTTGAGACCTCGATGTTTCTTGCGAGCTTTGTGTGATTCTTGATGTTCTATTGTTCTGGACATTATTTCCGTTCGATTCGTTATTTAAATTGTCAGGGAAATTATTTCTGTCAGTTTCATCTACTCTAGAAGAACTAGCTGACGCCTCTTGATTCTGTGAGCTCGCTCGTTGCGTGGATTTGGGTACGTTTGGCTGAAACGCTGAGTGACTTGACACTGTAAAATTAGACGCACTGTTATGGGATGTCGATGCTTGCGCATAGCTTTCGTCGCTCGAAGATGAGCTATCGCCTGAAATAATAAATTTATAATCTAATAATAATAATAATAATAATAATAATAATAATAATAAAATATATGAAAATGTATTAATTTATATATAAAATAATTATTATATAATTATTAATATGTATAAAATAAAATAGGTATGCATATATTTCGGAAAAATAAATCGAAATATTTTGTAAGATCCTGATAATATGTCGAAATTTAGAAAAAATCTGTTCTTAAAAAATTTTGCATTTCTATTCACATTAAAATATTACCGATATAGGGATGTAACATTATTGGCCCCAATTTACGTTTTCGTCGCCTCGGCGGTTCGTCCTCTGTGTTTGTGGCGTCGAATCGTCTTCTTATGGCCCTCCCTGTATTTCTCGACAAAGTATTCGAAGTGTTCTCGGTACCACTCGCATTTTCGGGCCATACCGTGTTATTTTCTTCATTTTCTCTGACATCACTTGTGCTGGGGAATGCACTAGATTCGGAATGTAAATCATCGTGTATTCTCGAGGACAGCATCGATGATGCAGAACTGGTGCTGGGTAATTGTCCGTCGTTTGGCGTAAGCGCTCTCCATTCGGCATCGCTTAAATTCACCTGCGAAGGATCGGTCGCAATGTGACGATTTCGCGGCAGGAAACCGTACATCGCGAAATCGTCCCGCAATCGTTCGATCCTGGAACTTGTGTTAGTAAATTGCGCCTCCATATTGTTGAGCGCTTCGATCTCGTCGTTGAGAGCATTGCGAAGTAACTGGAGGCGAGTATTACGGTTGTTGGAATACTCGAATAAAGTTGTCGTCTGCCGTTGCAATCTCTCTCGCAATCTCTGCAATCGCACCAGGCACGAACTGTTATTCTCGGCAGCGGCATTCAGAGCCTCCCTCAAATTATGAAGGGTGGTTCCGATCTCTTCCTGCTCACAACGTTCCACCAATAATCGCTGATATCGTTGTAGATGCCTCTCCAGATTGCTGTTATTAGCTTGAGCGCTGGAATTCAATTCGTTTCTTAATCTTCGTATGGATGATTCAGTTGCCGCCGACGATTCGTTTCTGTTATTATTAGATTCTTCCGAATTAGCCGATGTTTCTGGCATATCCATGGGGTCTGTGCCACGATCGATCTTTAAACAAAATTGACATTTTATTTTCTTAATACAAATTGCATTTAAAAAATTTTGTTTTATTGTAAAATTAGATAATAACATGTGTTTGTATATCTATATCTCACCGTATCTCTGTTTCTGGAAATGTTAAAGTAACGTCTTACGAGCGTCACATATTGATCGACGAGATTTCTGTAGCATAAATTGATCCTCCTCTCTGGATCTCTCCTTCCGTGCAATCTATCATCCTCGAACACGTTGTTCCATCGCTCGTACAATGTGTCCCTAAAGTGAGAAGCGTTCGTCGCGTTGGGTTCTCGATCACGACTCCTCAAGGAACTGGTGCTCGGAAAATCGTCGTCGTTGCTGTCGTCCGATATGTTCTCGATATTGTCCGCATTCACCGGATTGCTGGGCGGGCGAGGAGGATTTCTCGTGACATTCGGCGAAGATGTAGCTTCGTTAGTCTGATTCAGTTCTACATCGTAAGGCAGAAAACTATTACGACGAATCTCAATTGTTACAGTACCGGATGGAGTACTTGAAGAATGAGCATTGTTACGAAACGACATAGCGGTTCTAAGGTGCTCATGATGTCTGTCGTTGCATCTACGATGGCACGAAGGCCATCGTAGCATAGATATTGTACCTTCGGATAGATTACGTCGCCGTTGAAATCGCGCCTCTTCCTGCCGTCCTGTACCGTTCCTGAACTGATGATTGGTGAATCGCGAGAAGCTGGACATTTCGTGACCTCTGCGCATAAACAGATACGCACTGAAAAGATTTCTATTCAAATTTCGTACACTTTCCGACAATCTTTATTTTAATTTTGCATCGTATAATTTATACCGGGAAGTTCTATCTAGAGTGTGACTATCCGTCGACCCTCTTCCATAGGAACCATGATTCCACAAGTGCCAAGGTGAAAGCTCAATATCCGGGAGGCTTTGTCGCGGCTGAGACCTAAAATTCCTCTCAAAATTCCTATTGGGAAGAGGGAATTTATATAATTCATATATATAACACAATATTCATCGCTCAGTTAACATAGTATCTTAAAATTTTAATTTTAAATAAAACTATGAAAAAGCATGTTTACAATATGTGTGACGAACAGCGGATATATCTAAAATCTATTTTTATGTGCAATATGTACAAAATTCTAGTGTTCTTACTTACATTAAACTAGTTCGAAGTAATTGTCCTACGGGAGCCCGATCCCATTGCGGTTGAACTTGTGGCGTATTTGCAATTCCTGTGATTAGTTTTCTTCCTAAATTGTCAAAAGCTACATATCTGTAATTTTTATAAAGCCGTCAAATATTGAGCTGTATAAAATAATCTAAAATAAGTCGAAGAATTTAGAAACACATACAGTACCTATAATAAAAATTAATTTGTAATATTTCTTATCTATATCAACATCTAAAATAATAAGCACACGAGAATATTGACAAGATAAATAAATATTACAAATTGCATATGATTAGCAGAAGTAAAATAATCTGCTACTAACATTGAATTGATTGATAAAACATATTTTTTGTCTATTTATACAAATATTGTATATCCCTATAGAAAGAAAATACTGTGAAAAGAACATAAATTGTTCTTATGTGCTATTCTCACAATATTTTTTTTCTGTCACACTAGACATTATACAATCTCATTTAAGATGTAGATACCTCACTTTTTCCTTGTCAGTCTTTGTAGCAGCTACAGCAAAAGGTTGAGACTTACTCCAGTCCCAAAAATGAATTTCATTGTATGTTGCTATAACCAATAATCTTTTAAATGGATGGAACGCAAGAGAAGCGATAACGGTATGGCTATCAGCATTCCAAATTTCACTACCACCCTATATAAACAAACTCATGTTACAAATCTTTAGATCCACACTTTCATGTTTAACATTATCTTTTAATTTAATATTCAAAGAAATTATGTAGTTAAAGAACCTGTACGTACGCTTAAATCCCATACACGAACTTGACCCCCCAAACAGCCGGACGCTAAAATCTGACTGGAGGATGGATGGAAAGCTATGCACCACGGAGTACGTGGATGTCCAGACAGAATTCTAATATTCCTTCCCGTCGAAATTTCCGTGATATAAACATTGTGATTTCCATGTGTAGATGCCACCATAGTCCTAAATTTTATTATTTTGTATATAATAATAAAATTTTATATATAATCCCATAACATCCTATAATTTTGTATATAATCCAACACTGCGCATGAAAAAAAAAAAAAAAAAAAAAAAAAAGAAAAAAAAACTACCACCTATTACTATGTGCATATTATATCCTTTTCTAATAATATTACTTTCAGAAAGTATCTGACTTTATTTTTTTTCTCAAAAATCACTTCGAGAAGGGAAACTTATCACAGGTTGGTAGTGGATCTACCTATGCATTCACTGTCAAACTGTGATGAGTTTCGCTTTTCTAATCTAACTAGTTTTTGAACAAAAAAAAATAAGATCAGATATTTTTTAAAGATAGTATCTTCTAATAATTATGATAAAGTATGTTACTGTATTTAGCTTTTGTATCTTACCCATCAGGACTGAAAACCATCAAAAATGTGGCTCTAGGAACACCAGGTAAACTACATTTCTATAAATAAACAAATAATACTGTTTCTCTTGCGCTACATAATACAGAGTATCCGAGAATGAATGATGAAGTTTCGATCGATTGTTATAAATACCATAAACTGAATTATTACTGATATGAATTTTTTACTAATAATCAGTAAATTTAAGTTTTATTACCTGTTCAGTGAATTTCGACACGTGTCCCATTAACTGCATGGCACATATCAAAAAATTCAACACTCTTCAATCTCTACGATTATGGGAATTATATCAGATGTTCTGAATCAAGAAGTTGAAGAGCGTTGATATTATTATAGTAGAAAAACTTCATATCAATATTCAGTTTTTATTATTTATAAAAATCGATAGAAACTCTACCATTCATTCTCAGATACTCTATATTTAATATCAGATACATCTCATTAACTTAGCCACCAAGAAAATTGATAAAACTTTATTGCTGCTATCCATTTTATCAGACAAGATTTATTGTTGTTATTATATACATCTATTTGACTCTCAAAAATAAAAGATCTCATAACTGGAAGTAAACACTAGTAAAGTTATATAATATAATAACATGTATTACGTTATATAAATACATACCAATTCTTTATGATCTCTTAGTACTAGGTTCGCTTCAGCTATTGGCTCCAATTCACGCGTACTAGTTTTATGCGTTGTGTGTAATCCAAAATCTCTCAGCATTAAATTGCGCAATATATTGCGTGATTTGCCACAATGGAGCAATTCTGGTCTCTTCTTAACCTTCCCCATTTAGGAAGATTGTCCTTACAAGCTTTCTGAATGAAACACAAACTTCATCATAAGTTTATATAGCTATATATAGAATAAATCTTCTATTTAAAATATAAATAATTTTGAATCTTCTAATATAAATAATCTTGACATATATTCTGCAATAATTTATTCTTTAACTTTATAAATATTTTTCATTTTATTATATTTTATTACTACATAAAATTTTTCTGCTTTCATAGGTTCTTTTTTTATTTTATATATGTATATATATATTTTATATAAAAATTATACATACATTCAGTTAATGAAATTTTGTTGTAATGAAAAAGAAGAGAATTAATAAACATTTTCAATTAGCAAAATAACGTCTTGTCAAAATATCCCGATTTATAAGATTATAAGGTAGGTTAGGCTCGAAAGTGTCCATCCTAATCATAATAAAATTTCGACAATGCAATTAGACGGAAGAGATAACGATTAATGCGTAGCTTATATATATTATAATACGATCGGCGATTAAGGGCGTTAATGAGGTCGATTACGTCGAGATAAGCTAATTGCACACTGATCGCTGGAAGCAACGCGTCGCTTTGAAATGGAAACAGCAGCGAACAAATCGGGGTGAATTGACGGTTGTCGCGTAGTTGACACATTTTGCCGCCTCTCTTCTACAGAAAAACGTCACTTTACCTGCGAGAGTTATCGTTCTTGTTGGAACGAGGGACATGGGGGGGAAAAATATGCGTTTCACTCCACGTATATGTTAAATTGTACCCCCGATCGCGTATTCTACCGAAACATCGTCTCGTCCTCCATTAGCTCCATTCGAACTAATACATACACGAAATATACTGAATCAGCGAGAGTCGAAGCTCTGTTTTCGCGACCGATTAAATTCGTCGCGCATCGCTAGATGACGTTTGCGCAACGCTAATCTTGCACGATCTTTTTTGTATATACAGTAATATATGTGTAATAAATAATTAAAATATATTTATTTTCTTGTTTCTCCTTTCTTTACAAAATTTTTATTTTAAAATAAAAACAATTTTTAAAATCTTGAGTGTCGAATTGAAAAATAAATATTAAATTTTCTTTTTTTTTTATAGTTACTTTATATATACACATATATATTTTTCTTTTTATTTTAATAATTATAAAAAATAATTTAAAAAGTAAAAACTATTGCAAGTTTTTACTTTTTAAATCAGCTGATGTTTATTTAGTACATCTAATGCTCTAAATCTAAAATTTTTTTTTATCAATAAATTATTAAAATTGAAAGAGTTCATTTATTATAATAATATATAATATATAATATGCCATATAAACTTCAATCACTTACATAACAGAGTATAATTTCTATATATAATTTACTTGATACTTTGTAGAGATGCATTAAGTTCTTATATACAATATATATATTTTCAGTAAAATAATTTTTATAGAAATATATCTTCGATCTTTTTTTCTAAAATACATTATGAATATATATATATATATATATATATATATATACAATTAAATTGCTTGACTAGTTAATTTAAGATACATAATGGCTGAAAACAGACATACTCTCAAACATTTATATAAATTCTCCAAGATAACAAGCCATTATGCTTTTTGTTGTAAATTAGTGATCCAATATGCGTAGATTGCCCGATACAATCTTATTTTCTAAAACTGTTCCAGAAGGTAGATCTATGCGTTCTCCGTGATTGGCGATTATAATAACTGTGCCTTTCAGTGTCACCCCCTTTCCAAAGGTAACATCGCCTGACACTGTCAAATGATCCAATTCAAGGAGATCTGGTATTGTCGGAAATCTAGTCAAAAATTCTTTTACCTTAGGGCAAAAAAGAAAAATTAATAAACAGTAACATGTATCATTATATTAAAAATAAAATTTATAAATTTATAAAACAGAGATTAGAATAGGAGGTAAGTTTATACTAACTTTTGAAAAATGATTGTCCCCTAATTTGATGAGAGGTGTTGTGGGGAACATCCTTTGAGGACTCATTACAAGAGATCCGTTACGTAGAGTATACAGATTACTCATAACAAGCATCAAATCAGAAGTCTTTTTTACTGGGAGGAATCTACTGCGTGGCACATTAATACCTATAATATTAAATATAGTTTTAAAGTTTTTAAAAATAAAATTGATATTAAAAAATAGTAATTATGGAAATATAATTATAGAGAAAGATAATTTAGTTTAAAGTATTTTATCTTTGAACTTACCAATACTTCCTTCGAATGATTTCATAGCAGCTCCTACAGCTGTTTCAAGTTGTATTATATTTAGACCGTTCGCGAAAGTTTTGTTGTTTACTATTATCTCCATATTCAGCACATTATTTTCAAGTACTCTCTCAATGGCTGAAGAAATAGTGTTTGTTGTTTAATTACAGCTCTAATGTTTATTATTTATGTTAAACCAAAAAATACATACCACTGAGTTTAACCCAAAGATTATTAGTATTGAAATATTTAAATGTTTTGACAGATTTAAAATCATCCATATGATCCTTAGGAACTTGAGCTATTTCAAGAAGACGAAGTTTATCTTCATATTTTATAAGTGTACCACCCTATACATATACATATACATATACATATATAAAATAAAATATGCAATTACGATTATCATTATTTTCAAAGAATTCCAAATAATTTTCACGTACTTTGACATCCGCTCGTGTCTTGTCAGTTACTTCCATGAGAAATTCCAAACTGGATTGTGGTGCTTCACTTAACAATAATTTCAAGATTTTAATATCCACTGTGGCACCGAGATTATCTATATTCGAAATGAAACAATATTCACGGCCCTGGAAAAAATTATATATTTTTGTAAGTAGATTAAATATTATTAATGAGCACTAAAAAAAACGAAATCTCATACCTCTCGAATAAACTTTTTAAGTAAACCAGAGTTCTGAAAACTCTCATAAAAATCCCCGTGACCAGGCGGGTACCAGCTGTAAACAGATTATACATTACTTAACGAGTGCTATCGTTAAAAAAATTAATAAAAAGTATTAATATCTTTATATAAAAATCATTTTACCATTCAATATCTTCCTCGACTTGAGTATGCTTAGCTATCGGAAGTAGAGAATCCCTATTTATACGCGGATAACAACTCTGATTAAAAGTATAAATATCTATATCTATTCCCTTGTATTTCCTAATTATGCGTTGCGTGTCGTCATCAGTGTTAAATGAATTCATCAATATGAGTGGCACATTGGCGTTGTACGTTTTATTCAGATGCTGTTAATGGAAGTTTTTTTTATTAATTATTACAATTATATAACTGATAAAGAGAAAGAGAGATAGATCGATCATTACATAACGTGATGGTACATATAAGTAAACAATCGATAATTTATTATTGAAATACCTCGATTTGTTGAACGGTAAGATCCAAAAAAGTCAATCCGTTTCGTACAGCGATGACAGATTTCGGTCCGTGACATCCCATGCTTGTTCCAAGACCGCCATTTAATTTAACTACAACCAATTTGTCCAGTAATGCCTTTACTTCATTATTTTCCGGTGTTGGCAAAGAGTTATAATTTTTGACCTGTAAAAACACACAATTTCGATTCAGTGTATTTTATTAATTATTAATAAAACAATATTAATTAGGATATGTTGAAAAAAAATATGCGTTTTTAAAGTTTGTTGTAGAAGATAGTTTAAAATACAGGATCTTTCAATATCCCAGACAGCACACCATATTTATGATAAATATTTATGAAAACATAATTTTTTGAAATATTATATAAATATTTTATAAAAATCTTTATTCAACGTATTTTTAAAATATAGATGAAATATTTTATATAATATATTTATGGTGAGTAAAAATAAATATTTATAGTAATTATTTTATAAATAATTTCTCAAATATTTTCTAGGATATTTATGATAAATATTTATGATCTATTCAATCTGAAATCTTAAAAATATTTAATAAGATATTTAAATAATTATTATAAATATTTTGTGCTGTCTGGGATACAAATAAGCTTTTTTCTGATTATATCGTCTTACAATTCTTAATCTCTTCGTTTTCAATTTGCCAAAATTAAAAATAGAATTTATTAATTAAAACAGAGTAATAGGATGTTATTTAAGTTTCTTCGGGAAGAAAGAGATTTTTTTCTTACCGCTTCTTCGGGCAGTTTTTGAATGTGATCCCATTCCAAGGATGGACCCTCCTCCTGCAGGAATCGATCGAACAGATGCTTGAATCCGGCGAATTGCCGGCTCGTCATCTCCTTCTTGTCCTCGCGGGCGGTCGCCTGCAGCTTCTCGAGTTCGCGTTGCAATTCGGCCCGTGCATCTCTCTTCGTACGCTCGCGAAACGCCTGCGTATCTGAAGAGCTGCGTTGGTGACCGCGAGCCTACGGAATTAACGAAAGTAGACCAAGATTTTTTTACCTATTCTCCTCATGAAATCCTCCCCCTCCGTTCCTGCAAATCGATCGCCGAACGAGTGCAAAAGCGCACGCATGGTCACTTTTAAAAAACAGCAGCCGTAAAAAAAAAAATAGTTTAAAAAAAAATAGAAAAAAATAAATCGTAAATAAGATGATCAAGGTGTTTATATCAGTTGTCCTCCTTTAAAAAAAAGTTCGCTAAAATCTCCTCTCCAAGATCGTAAAATTCCCGTGTAGAAATGCAAAATTGGCTGCGTAATTAGGCGTTGTAAATAAATGAGAGCACACACACACACGAAGAGATCTGTCTTTCCTTCCTTCCTTCCTTATTTTTTTGATGTGTAACAAATCGTCGTTTGTTTGAAAATAATCGAGAGCAATCGACACGTCGTGCACGTCCGAGAAATCTCGAAAGACGAATGACAGAAATTTATTGTTAAGCAATACTTATTGTTAGAGTGTGTTTCGACAAAAAAGAAAAAATTATACCGACACGAGTTGCGTGTACGTACTACGAGGACAAATCTAATGCAAGTCTAAAATGAAAATTAGCATGACAATCCAGTTATGAATAGATTATTTATAATAGAACGTTGTTTCATCTTGTATGTGCAGGATTAGAAAAATTAATATTTCTCGACATGTTCTTGACATTTTTCTCGATTAATAGAAATAAGGAATGATTAATGTTTAATACAACGTCTCTATGACCTTTGATTATTGTGTATATCGCGACTAATTGTAACCCAGACAGCACACAATATTTATGATAAATATTTTTTTGAAATATTACATAAATATTTATACATATTTTATAAAAATCTTTATTCGACATATTTTTAAAATATAAATGAAATATTTTATATAATATTTATGATGAGTAAAAAATAAATATTTACAGTAATTACTTTGTAAATATTTCTCAAATATTTGCTAGGATATTTAAATATTTATGGTAGATATTTATGATCTATTCAATCTAAAATCTTAAAAAATTTATATTTTGATAAATATTTAAATAATTATTATAAATATTTTGTGCTATCTGAGAAGCACAAATTTTCGAGTGAATAATAGGATTAAATCCAAAGTGTAGCGTGTTTATTTAATTTATGTTTAGCTTCTAAAAATTTTACAATTTTAATTTTAGAAAAAAAGAAATAAATTACGAAATTTCGCCAAAGGTATTCCAAACCTTGACTTCACTGATAACATATTTAGATATGATAAATTTATTTTTAAATTATGGATGAGTGGAGAATGATAAAATAAATGTACGGAATGTATAATGTACATATATAATCGCTTATTTAAAACTTTAATTTTTAACTGTACCGAGATAGTATTCTTTCGTATTATTTCGCGACAATTTATAAAAAAATATTCTATAAATTGAGATTTAATTGCCCGCAATAAAAAACGCATATTCGTTATTGCAGAAAATTGATATTTTTCAGTAATTACTCGTGTATTAACAAATAAATCTTCTTGCACTTTTGCCTGAGACTGTTGATGACGAAATAATAATTGGATAATGTTGGCTTCTGTTAACCTTTATGACTCTGATAAGATAATTTCTAGAGGAATGGGTCCATATCATAAGTTTTATCTTTTCATTCCAAATCATTAGTTCTCAGAATTCAGATATTTATTATGATTCTTTTTCAGGAAATTTCTTTTTCGAAAAGATTAATCGAAACAGAATAAAAGTCAATCAATAGTAAAGGAAGAAACTAAAATATATATGTAAATATTAATGATAACAAGTGTTTATAAGATAATAATTAGAAGCATGTCAGACATTTTGATCTTCTTAGGTGACGTAACTAAATTCAACATAATAATCGTTATCTAATTATTTGTTATAAATATAAAATAACTCATTAAACGTGAATAAAATATAATTGAAGTTAGATAAAAAAATAGTAAAAACTCACACAGAAAAATACTTTTCTTCGTCAGTTTTTATGAAATATAATTATATACCTATATACAGGATGTTCCATTTTTATTTGCCGTCTTCCAAAAACTCTTTAATTTTTTGGTTATAGAAAAAAATTCAGATAAAAGTTGTTTGGTTCGAAGGGAGACATAAAATGGTGCCATTGATTTGACCTTGTATGTGCCAATATGTAACTGCTCGTTACAAATTCATATCTCTTCTTTCAGACACTTATGTATTTTCTTTACACCAATTGATTCTTCTCATTATTTTGTGCATAAATGTATTAACGCAAGATAATAAAAAAATTAATTTTTTATGAGATACTTTACAATTTATATAAAATTATGTCAAATTAAAGTATTAAATATCTCGTAAACTATTGAATTTTTAACTATCGTACCTTATAACTTTTTTACGCAGAATATTGCGAGAAGTCGATTTATATAAAAAAATAGGGTAGTTCCATTAAAAAAGAATATGTATAGTTGACCTTTATATGACTTTGACATGTATTATCAAGATCAAATCAATGACACGATCTTATGTTTCCCTTCAAGCCAAACAATTTTTGTTTAAAGCATTTTTCTACAATCAAAAATAAAAGTTTTGAGAGGAATAAATTGAGAAATACCCTGTTTATATGAAATGTCTCGATTCACATATTTCATATCTTTCTGATGTATATTTTATATATCTCTAATTCCACTCTGACGTAAAATAGAAAAAAAATCTCCCCCCTCCCTCCATCTCTCCATTAATCTCTGACAATCAACTCTAATCTTCCTACTACAGTTCTCGCGTTTTCTCTTAACTCTAGAAAAACACAATTTATAAATTGGAGAACAGTCGTCGCCCTCAAAGAAGATAATTGATATGTGAAAAGATTGGTGCGATAAGAACGCCATAAATCGTTCGATTGTCAAGGGTTAACGAATGATTATATCTTAATGTGACGCACTTGAATTAGATTAGCCTATCATTAACTTATATAACAACAGATAGAGACGCAAAAACTTGGATAACCATTAATTCTTGTTGAGCTTTCAAGCGCTTTAATTTTAACAGCATCACTATATCTTGGATAATGTAACGCAATTAAAAATATCTTTCAAGGAGATTTTTCACTTAATACGCAATTAAGAAAGGAAATATCGACTATAAGAATTTATCTATTACCTCTAAAAAATAATTTTTATTTCACACGCATACAGAAAATATATGTAAACGCGAAAATTACAGTGTGTTAATAAACGCAAACATTTGCTGTTCGTTATTTTGTTAGAATGAAAATTCTGGTTTAATTGTCATTTCTACGCAAAAACAAGAAATAAAAAAACTTTGTTTTGCTACGTTTTATACGAGTCGCTTTATATAGATATAATGACATCCTCTGTGAAAATCTAACAATGACATAATTCTCCTTGACTATCATACGTCTCTCTTCTCTTCAAGTTTTCTAGTAAATTGATAACAAGCACTATAACAGATACACGTGTCAGTGCAAGGACTTGTATTTCGCAGAAGCGAGAATTTCGAATAAACGAGATTTTTAAAAAATGAAATATATATATATATATATATATATATATATACACGAGATTACGATTAGATTACGATTCCTCGACGATGATTAAACGCAATTGAATGAAAAATCCATTCGATTCTTTGCGTTTACGAGTTTACAAGTTTTGAAGAAAATCTCGAGAGAGATCTCTCTCTCGAGCAATCGATATCGCACGCGCTCCTCAAAAAGTATATATCCTGGTAGAACCGAAAGTCACAATAATGTCAAAATACGTCAAAATGACAAAAAAAATGATGAAAAAGTGAGTTTTTCTTGTTATATTCTCGTCATTTTGACGTAACTTGACGTTACTTTGACATTATATCGTGACTTTATGTTCTACTTGGGTATATATATATATGTTTCTATTCCTCTCAAGGTAACTTACTTGTAGCAGATACTCCATGAATGGGATCTTGACACCCAACTGTATCGAACGGCCGGCGGACAACGAATGCGACATCGTAAAATCGTAACGCGTGAGATTTCGTTGAAGCGAGATTATTCGACGGCTCGCTCGAGGCGCGTTATTTAAAATGCGAATAAGTTTATTCCGCGGGAATTATGAAAATATATCAATGCGAAACATGTTCTAGATTAGAGAGAACTATCAGCAAATCCAGTCAGTCATATATATATATATATATCCGGCATCGCTAAACATGTGTGCGTTATAACTTCGGGACTACACACGCCTTGACATTTCTGACTATAAATCACAAAAAAAATTTTATGTAAGTTTCCTTCTCTTTTTTGTATTTCCTCTTATTTCATCAATTGCTCGTAAATATATGTTTATGCATTTTTTTCTAGCTTATTTTTGTACAAAGTTTTGAATTATTCATATTTCATTACATATAATCGTGCATGCTAATTAAAACATCTTTTCATTAACATATGATGTTCATTATTAAACATCGCGTAATAAATATACTAATTGGTTCCATGTATCTAATATTATTATTTAGGAACCATTTAGGAAAGCAATATATACCCAGATTATTTTGGATCACATGATATTTTTTTATATTAAAAATGAGCATCAATTATAAGTAAAAAATATTTTCGATCATACTAATGTATGTATAGCAGAACTGAATTTCATTCTTGATTGCTATACACACACATATTTGAAATTGCAATTGAAATAAATTCTAATACAAATATTTTTATCAAATCTTGGACAAAATATCATTTGACACATAATTCTCTGAAATAGGTATAATTTATTAAAATTTAAAAACCATATATTATACATATATATACATAAATTGAAATATAGTATAAAAAATTTATCAATGATAAATGCAATGTATATATATATCTATATATATATATATATATATATATATATATATATATATATATATATATATATATATATATATACATATAAATTGAAAAATGTAATATAAATAATTATCAGTGATAAATGTAATGTATATATTTATATACAAACTGAAAGAAAATGTAAATACAATATAAATAATTTATCAGCAATAAATTCAATGCTGTCTTGAAAACTTTGACTGCAGTCATTATTATAAATATAAATACAGGAAGTTAAAAAAAACTCTGAATATAAATAACACATATCTATAAAACTAAAATTTAGACAAATCGGCTATTATTCAATTATTACAGTTATTATACATATATACAATAAATTATAATTGAATTATAATTGAATGAAATATGTTTTATATAATTAAATATATGAAATAAACATAATAGTTTAAAAACTAAGGAATTAATACATATTTTATGTAAAAAGTAATATGTATTTCATATAGTAGCTTATCAGTAAATCAATGTATCACTAGTTGTTCAAAAACTTTAATGTGTGAATAGCTTCTCTATTTTTATTGTTTTTTTAATCAAAAGTGATTGATTTACAGATAATAAATGGATGGAAAACTTAATAAACCCTATGGTGCTTGCATTTTTTCAACAGCTAAAACACCATAGAAGGCTTCTTATACGAAAGGTAGTTTTTCAATTCCTTTGTTTTCGATTGCATAATAATATATAATAATGTTTTTATTCATAATTTATAACTGAAAAAATTAAAAAAAGAACCGAAATATCTTAATTAATAAATTGTCAACCATTAATAGTTTTATTTTGCTTGTACATTATTTATCTTAAGTCTCTTTTTAGTCGTTTTTTCCTTATTTATAGAGATAAAATACACCTAACCTGAAAGTCACACATACCGAGTAAGAGATTATGTCAATTGCTAAAAAAAATATAAAAAAAACAAAACAAACAAATAGAATGAAAAAATCTTCAATTAAGTGTCATCAATCGTCAGCTATATCAATTCTTATCAAGCGAAGTAAAAGATAATAAAATGTGTGAGAATAAAGAGCGGGAGCGGGAGAGACAGATCACGCACGAAAAGAAAAAGTCAAATGAACTAATGCGATACAGTAAAGCCAGAAGACTTATTTTTGAAACTTTTATTTTACCTTTCTGTCATCGACTTGCAACATTCTTTCTCAAACACCCGTCGCACTTGTACTAAGTATGTCCTTCACGCTGTAGCGAAGGTCACAACAGGTCACAGTACCTGGCCGAAACCTAACCTAACCTAACCGCGTTCGATGTTGGTTTTCGAACGTGGTTACTGCGTAGTTACCTAAGCACACTGTATGTAAAATATTCGAAACTGTTACGAAAGAATTTGTGCGTACTTGCTTTGATTATTTTCAGCCGCAAAAATATGTGTACGCCGGCTTTTATATACGTATGTATGTACATACGTGTGACGTTGACAAGCCGATAATTGACATTACGTCGACTGTACCGGGTAGCGATGTTACTTACCGATGGTAACGTAACATCGCTACCTTATCTTTGCGTTTCGTCGCTAGAGTGCGCGACTTGAATTTTTAATTAAAAAAAAATAAAAAAATACTTGCAGTCCAATCGATGCTACGGATGCTTCGAAACGCGTCGCGAAACCCGCACTTTCACGCGATAACTTGTCAAAATTGTCAAATGTACTGTGACGTTATATCGTGCGTGACAGAAAAAAATCATATGGGTGTCTGACAGAGATTTCAAATATATATATGATATCGAGAATGCAGTTTATTTGACGCTATAAAGTTCGAATCGTTCAATTCGGAATTTGACCAATCGGGATAAAAGGAGCGGAGATTCTCGGTCAATCAAATGCTTCGAAATTTTTTGTAGCATATCATACGGAGTGCAGCGCAAGGTGTCTAAAAAAGGACAGAAGAAATAAGGAAGAAGAAATACTTGTCCCAACGTGATTCTCTTTTCGATTATCCGACACTCTTTTGCATATTTAAGGCGCACCGAGTGTTTAATTATTTTATTTTTAATTAAAGGGTTTATATAGGGTGACGCGATATGGCGGAGAAATGTGCAAATGACGGAGTCGATGTCAATGACGGAGATTGTCTACCGGCGAAGAAGGTAAAATTAAACGACGTAGACGCGACTGAGAGTACGGTCGAAAAAGACACGAGCGAGAACGATGTGACAGAATTGAATCTGTCAAATTTCAAAGTGACAAGGATACTGCAAAACAATTGTGTAAGAAAGTTGATATGTATGGAAGGAACATTCGAGGATCGCGAGGGCTCGGCGATCGTTTTGCTCGAACAGAAGAGCTTCCCCCAAGACAAGTTGACCCTGGAGAAAGGTTTCTTCGACGGGAGAACGCTCTTTCGAAAGTATTTCACCAACGATATTTATAGGAACTACGACTGCTTTCCTACCGAGGAACATAACAGTACATTGATCTGTCGATTTTTCGTGTATTACTGTGTATTGATTATATATTTGTTTACAAACAAATCCATTTTCTTTCTGTTTCTCAAGGCATACAAACGTCCGTGATATATCCTGCTACGCAGACTCACATTGATAAATATACGAGACAAGAATTATATATGATAGATGAAACGTACGAACTTTATCAGAAAGTCACTCTTCCTTATATAGAATCAAAAAGTCTAAGTTTGGAGGTATATATATAAAATTTATCTAAAAAATAATATTGAATTACTTGGCATAATTTCTTACATTGAAAGTCAACCGTACAATTTTTTTTTTTTTTTTTTAATATTGCTTCTCTTTTAGTGGATAACAAATATTCTGGAGCATAAAGCCGAACAAGAAAGTATTATCTATGAGGATTCTGACAAGAACAATGGTTTTGTATTGGTGACAGATTTTAAATGGGATAAACAGCTGGATTCGTTAAAATTATTAGCTCTACCCTTTCAAAAAATAAGATCATTGAGAGAATTGAATGCCTCTCATCTTCCTTTATTAAGAAATATACGAGATGCTGGGACAACGGCAATCAGTAAAAAATTCAATATACCAGCATCGCAGCTTAGAATATATTTCCATTATCAGCCTTCATATTATTATTTACATGTGCATTTCTGCTATCTTATGTTTGAAGCACCAGGTAAGTCAATATAACAAAACTATAAAAATTATTAATTGATAATCTATAATAAAAAGAAGGTATATGTTGAATAATTTAAGAATGAATAGCAAATGTTTTTAACTATAGAATCTTATTTTCTTTTATTTAGGAATATACGTCGCAAAAGCACATCTGTTATCAACAGTTATAAGCAATTTAGAACTGATGTCAGACTATTATACAAAAGCAGTCCTTTCGTACATAGTATTTAAAGATAGTCCGCTCTATGAAAAATTTAAATCTCACGGAGCTCTAGAAACATCCACATGTGAGACATTAGACTGTAAATAATATAAATGAGACTTTATATCGAAAAAAAGAAACGTAAGTTTTATATTTTGATTATCATTCAATAAGAATTTATAATATGTATTTTATTTACTATTTTAAAATAAGAAAAACGTTGCAAAACATGCAGTGTTATTAATTAAAAATATCTTTGACAAAAATGTTTGCTCTTCAAATGAACAGAAAACATTAAAAACACAAAACTAATGTTATCAACAGTTAAAAATTTATATTAATTTTTTTTTTAATTCTTAAAATGATATATTTTCTAGAAATAGATAAGCTATTGTACTTATTTTTAAATTATTTTATTTGATGTAAAATATAAAATCTTAAGAAAAGTCAAAAAAATTAAAAATTTATGTGTATTCATTTATGAAATTATAAATGTTTCATTTATGTAAGAAAAATCTACAAAAAAGTAGTATAAAAGTATATATATAATTTAATAATTTGATAAGAGGGCAAAATAATAAATCCTTTATTAATTATAATTTCTTATTTTTGAGGCTTTTAAATCTTTTTATTTATATCTGTGTATGATGCATTGAGTTGACACATTTAGTAGAGAGCAGTAAAGTATTTTTGAAACAAAAGGAAAAAAGCTTATATATATGGCATACATACATACATATACATATATAGTATAATGTATGTATATGTACATATATGTGTCTATATATACATATATATATATATATATATGTATATATATACGTGTTTTATTAAAAATTTTGTCATTGTCATATTGCATATAGTATTAGACTTCTTTAGGTTCACCTTAAATTCCCATCCATTCTTATATCTTAGATCACAAAATAAAATAGTAGTATTATTTAATAAGTATTTTCAAGATTAAATAGAGCATGTAAATACAACTTTAATTATAACATTTTACTTAAATCAAGTAAATAAAATTTCATATTGATGTTTTCTACATTATATTGTCAGCTAACACATTTGCTCATTTTTGTATTGCTCATAGGTAGTTACTATTACATTGAATGAATCTTATCCTGTTTATAAAAGAGACTGTCAATCGGATTAACATTATTCAGAAGATTGACTTTTACAAATTCTTAACTCTTGTTTCTGCACAAGCTGATTCTCTATAAGAATTCGTTTATATATTTTCATTAGATGAAATAATATTTATTCAAAATATGTGATTTTATGTCGCTAGTGTCACCATCGAGATAATGGCTTTTATAAATCGTGAAAATTTCCCTCCTAGCTTTTAATTATTTTCATATTAGAAAAGAAACGGAAGATATATAAAAAGAAGTATGTGAGAACGAAATTGTACATGATAAATAAAAATGTAACGTTATTAAATTATATTTCAAGTCATTAGTATTGGAATTTTTATAAATCTCACAATGCTTGTATTATAATTATTGATATATAAATTATACGCAATATTTGTAGGTTTTTACAATGTTTATTTTAATAAATATCAGTATAGATGCGATACATAATACATAATGAAAAGTCATCCACTATTAATATCAATAATCTTTCTAATTCCTTATGTTTTGAAAAAGTTGCCGTCTTTTCGTATAATTAAATAATTTTAATATATATACATATACATATATATATATATATATATATATATATATATATATATATATATTCAAAAATAATTTCTAAATATTTTTCTTCTAGCAAGTGATTTCATTTATATGACTTTTATTCAAAGATAAGTGTTTCAGAGTTTCTATTTGATATCAAACACCATTATCAATGGCTTCTTTCAAAATTTGTCACTTGTATCTAAGTCTTTTTTTACATCTGGATCTATTGAATGACAACAATGTGAAGCAATATTATTCTATTAAAAAATTTACATTATTTTTTCAAAATCTACAAAAATTGTGTGAAAGAACCATATTTCTTTTACGAAATTTAAAACATTCAGCAAGGAGGGAAATTTCAATTTTTATCCGATAGGAAATTTCATACTCTTAAAAGGATGAAAGAAGAAAATTTATAAATCATGTATATTTCAGTATGAAAACAAAAGTCAAATATATTCTATATGACGGACTGATAGACAGGAAATATGCGGAAGAAGAATCATTATAAATAGATGAGATTGTTGTATAGCACCAGAATGAAAAGTGCCAGTAGTTCGAACAGGATTCTCACATAAGCTCAAGTTATATGAATTAACGATAGAAACGCATGTATGATAGTGGGTAGCGTATATGCTGTGTTACATGTTTACATGTTTTACGAGAATCTTATCGATGATAAAAGAAATTGTTTATCCAGATTTTTATCATTTTTCTTATTTTCATTAAACAGACGCTCACATATGTGGGGTGATATATGAAATGCACGTCTGTGGTTCTTCGTTTGGTTTTAGGCATCAATCAAGATTGTACGTCGACGTGTGTGACACATTCGTTTCATCTGATTTATCCACAAAAAGCGTTACAATATGTTAAAAATTTTCTCAACGAGTCACTCCACATGTTGGTTTCTTTTTTCTTTAAATATTTTAATAAGGGCATTTGCGTGTGTACGACCGCGCAATATATAATGAGATCAATAGCCGTGTTGTTGTTGCAACTTAATTATTATGCTACATTCGTCTCGCTCGGCGATTACTTAACGCTATAAATAATAACAAAATAAGTACGCAGTGTTAAATGTTCTCGGAAGCGCATAAGACTTTACAATAACTAATGTGTAAAAAAAAAAAAAAAAAAAACATCCGCGATACTTTTCCCTTTTTTTCTTTACTGAAATTACGATTAGACTGTGAACGCCGAAATTTTGATATAAAACGGAAAAACTTTTTATTGTCCTCGCCGACTTAATAAATTATAAGTTGTGTAAAATATCAGGAAACTTACAAATTATGCAGGAAGCAGGTATTACAAGAGTACCTGAATTTGTGCACACCTCATTTTTTTTACTCTCTTTCTCTCTCTCACACATTCAAAAAAAAACGCTGGATATGAAATCTAATTGTAAGATAAAAAATTAAGTACTTGTACGTTTTATGCACATCTTCCTCTTATCTTTCGCGCGAAGTGAAATAATGCGTTTGGAAATAGGAAACTTACCTACGGCGGTCGATTAATTATCTCATTATTAATTTATTATGGTAAGAGAACATCATTGTATAATAACTAAAATAATTATACATATATGCATGTATATACACGTAAATAACTGCACATGTGATCCGTGCACGCAATGTACGAGTATACACAAATAAATATGTAAAAAGCGAATGTATATTTACACGTGATAATATATGCGTGTGTGTACGTGTGTTTTATATGCGCGCGTTTTTTTTTTTTCTTTGTGGCTGTGTATATGTATGCATATCACAATAACTCAATGTGCACGATATTATCTCTCGTTACGTAATAATATTAATTGCTCATTAAGCCAGCCTTCTAATGGAATTGAATCCAAAATAAGTAAATTAGCCAAGAAAAAAAAATTACTACACATTCTGGTCAGGTACATAAATTCACGATCGATGCTTTTTTTTTTTACAATTAATAGTTTCCTTGACCTTTATTTTTTATTGACAAGCTTGTCATTTTAATATGTTTTCATGTCTGAACCTCGTGTCAATGAAATCGGCAAATATCGTACTCGTAACTTAAAGTGACCTTGTATAGCAGAAATGACTATGCCACGCAAGTGCCCTAACAATTCTAACAATCACATCCATGCGTTACCAAAGGCGGTATCAAAGTTTCTTTTTCCGACAAATATTTACATATTTCTTCATTGTATCGTCTTCGCTACATTATCCATGTACAAACAAATGTAAGTAAACGCAAATCTCTCGAAACTTATCAACGATTTATTCGCAAGATCAAAAGTAAGTGCAATATCTTTGACACTGGGACAACAATTCAGAAACAGAAATGCATACATACAGTTCATCCTTTGTTTTTTTGTAAACTAGCAACCATCGGAGTTTTTTAAATATCTCGTGTATCGAAGAGAGTTATGAATACACAATATATATATAATTATTAACATATGCAACTTAAAAAACTTTTCTCATACAACTTTGTTAGAACAAATTTAGCACTGCTTTTTTAAAGATTAAAATTCTGAATTTAATAATACACATTGTGCAGGAAAGCCTTTATAACGTTCTTTATGTGGATCATCTGGGAGAGGTGGACTCGTATAATTAATTATCCAGATAAGAGTCCAGATATTAAATTTTAATGAAATAAAAGGATTCTGTATCCTTTATTTTCATAGAAGACAAAAGCTTTGAATATTGAATATCTTCTAATAAATATTTGTGCTCGTAGAACGTCCTTCTTCGCTTGACTAGTTGGTCATGATCCACTACTAATGTCCATAAGTAAATTGTCATGACAATGCTTTGTATGTACAATTATGGAAGAGAGAGAATGATCTCGTAATAGTTAACAAGTATTACACATTTCCAATGTAATGAAACAAGTACTGGCTTTCTTGCGGACAAAATAACAAATTTTTGCAGATTTTGTTTACATCGATTAATTATTCAATCGATTTTATCTTTGATTGTTATCGATTATTCGTAATGCCACACACATTGCATTCTCCTCAATAACTCTTCCAAACACTCTGTAAGCCAATTAAAATTAAATAACAATTTATCAATTTTTAAGATGAAAGATTATAAAAGAAAAATCTGTATAGAAATCAAAATTATAACATACAACACCTCCTCATAACGTAATTAATAAGCCAATAGAGATTAATAAACACACAATTTGTGCAAATATTTAAAACAATTTGCATTTAAATATATGCCATATGTAAATTGTTATATTTTTATAAGTAGACAGATCATGTAAATATTATGTACCATATGCCTTCAATGGTACCATAATTTGTCAAAGTGTGTAACATATTTTTTATACATATACATATATGTTAAGAACAGTAATTAAAAGAAAAAGGAAGAAAAAAAAAACAAAAGAAAAAAAAAACAAAACTTTTCTATTCTTAAATCCGAAATTATATTAATGGACGTCATAAAAGAAAAAAAGAAAAAAACTTTACATCTAGTCACAATATAATTTCAACAATTCAATGTCGCTAAATAGAGAATTAAATATTCTTAAATAAAGCAATCATACGAAGATAAATTTTACTCTCTACTTTTGTACTTGTAATAAAATTATCTCGCATTGAAATTTTTTCCCACTTTTTTTTAAACATATGGCATTACATCTCATACCAGTATGATTTTTGTATGCCAAAATTTTTCAATTAGATCAAGTTTTTATCACACATTTGTAATCTACAATATGTTTACTCTCGTGAAAAGTAATGGCTACTTCATATCGTTTGAAAGCCAATACATATAAAAGAAAATTAAACTAAAAATATATTAGAATTTAAAAGCACAGAAAAATACGCGCACGTATATATGTGTGTGTGTGTGTATGTGTGTATGGTGTGTGTATGTGTGTGTGAAAGTATCATCGTACGGGCATATGATTATCTAAAACAATTTTAGCGTCGTGACATTTACTTTGATCTTTCTTGAATGTTATAACATTCATATTTCCTTATATTGTTGTCAATAGTTTCTTTTTGATGATAATCGCATGATAATCGCATAACGTAAAATGGCTCAACACGCCAATAATATTTAAATAAAAAGTTTGTATGGTGGACTAGCTTCAATTATGCGATTTGAATAAGAATACGTCTTTGACAATGTTTAGGCATATGCTGCGAGATCATAGTACAGATTAACGTCTCCTTTATCGTGCGGTTTCGTTTGTAAGATATTTGTGTATTATTAATTTCCGCCAATGTTAAAGATCAATTAGTATTATATCAATTAATATTATGTATTTTAACATAGATATTAAAATACATAAACAGATAATCGTGAAATGTATCTGGTGTAATATGAGAAACATATATTATCATTTTAATCACACAAACACATTTAGCAAAATAGATTTTCTGCGTGAAATATCCTTTTGTAGGATATAAAACTTTTTACTTATACAAACAATATTAGGACTAAGTATCATTCGAATGTGCTGGTATTCTGACATCCAAATAATTGATTTACGAAATTATCTGATTACTTTTAAATTTCGATATTCGAATTATTCGGAAAAATCCTGATATTCGAATCTAGATTAAATCAGATTTTAGTATTTCAAAAAATTAAAATCTATCCGAATTTGCATTTATTAATTTGTTGATTCAAGCTATCTATTAGATAAAAATAGACAGAAGACTAATAAAGCATATGTCAAACCTGACTGACATTATATAAATGCAATTAAAATAGAAAATATTTTACCTTGCTTTTTTTACATTTAATTTTATTTATATAATGTATATATAAAAGTTAAATATATATGTATATGTATTGTATATATATATATATATATATATATATATATAATTTTTTTCAATAAATTTACTACATTATTGATATAATTATTATGACAAAGATTAGTATTCTATCTTTTTTAATTCAGACAGTAAATTCAAGTTTGCAAATTCGTAGATTTAACTCTTTGGAATCTTAAAATAATCCAGATATTCAAATTATCCAATAATGCAAATATCCGGATTTGATATAATCGGATAACAATAAATAATTTGAATATTAAATTACCCAAATATTTATAATCCTAGTCAAAATGTTGATTTTTATAAATATTAGGTTGTTATTGATATTTGTACATTTGCGGAAATATTTTTATCGTTCACTGGTATAAATTATTATATAGTATATCTGTAAGATCAACTCGCAGCACCAATGTTACAAATTAAGACAATCACTGGATTTCTTTGACATTCTAAAAACCAATGTGTCACATCGTGTGATCATAAGTAATGTCAACGATTTCATTTTTTTTCTTTGAAAGGACAAGACACGATACAAAACATGTTTCATAAAGTTTCTCATGGAAGACTTTCAGGTTTCTTTTACATTAAGAATCTGTATATGATAAAAATATTATCTTCTTAAAGAAGATGAATATATAGGAAAAATCTGATATCGATAAATCCACATTTTCGTCATATACTTAAAGGAACTAAATGGTTATTATTTCCACAGAGAAACTTGAAACATCCTTTTGTAATTGATATATCCTACTATCGGGTTTTGATGAGAGAGAATGCAGTTTTTAAGCTTCGGTCGATGCTACGAGGGAGCTTTTAGGCGTGTACGCTGTCGCATTCGGATCCAAATTCGACACGGTACACCCCGGACAGGGACTTTCGTTTGAACGTATTTTTGTTCCTGCTACTCTCACTTCACTATTTAAACGTAGCTTGGACGTTGCACAGGTTGGCGCTGGACCAAATGTGTCTTGTGGCATCACAGCTAAATCTTGCGCTATTTTTGTTTTCAACATCTCGATTTCTTTCTCATAAGATCTGGTTAAGCCTGATTTAATAGAAGAATAGTATGAGATACATATATTGACAGTAACATCACAATTTGTAATATAGTATTGGACCACAATTTTTTTCTTCAATAAATTAAATATGTTTTTCAATGAAAATATTAAAAAAGTGTATACACATACACGAAATATAATGATTGAACGAAATAAAATTATTACTTACTTTCTCGGATTTCTAATTGTCGCTTGGCCTCGCCGAGTGCCGAGAAAAGATCAAGTTTTATACGTGTCTCTGCGCTCAAGCTGTTCTCCAAATGCGCGTTTTTGTCCTGTAGCGCGTTGAGTGCAGCGAGTAAAATTTCAGACTCTCTGTGGTTCTCTTTGCAACGCGCTGTGTCTTTTTCCAATGCGTTACACCTGGTGTTTCAATGTGCATAAGATTAATTTTTCATTCGATTATTTGAAATTATCTAATGTAACTCTTACACACATATATAATTGAAGCCTGCGCAACGTTTGCTTTCTTACCTTTCTTCCTTCGATTTGAGTTCACGGCGCAGATTTTTAAGATCCTGTTCCATTTGTGCTCTTCGACTTTTACACGCGTCCGTGCATTCTTGCCTAATAAGCGGAGGCGGTGGCGGTGGAATCGCGGAACGTGCCTCCTCAGCAGCCCGCCGTGCCCTCCGTTCGGAGATCAAGGACGCTTCACACGCGGTACGTTGTTTCCTCTCGTCTGCAATTCGCTTTTCCAATGATGACATCGTCTGTTTATCCAGTTGACGCGCCGTCACCAGACCATGCAATCTATAATGTAAAAATTTAAGCTTTGTCAATTTAAATTCACAAGTCATAATAGGAACATGTATATATTGTATTTTAGTTAAATTACAATACTTAGTTTTATATATCTGACTATATATATAAAATAATATAAAATCATATATATTATTTTACAAACAGATTTATGAATATGAAAAAGTTTTCACATAGAAATAACCCCCTAATGACATATTTGGAGATTTATTGTACATGTGTGTGTCATAAACTATAAATTGATTAAAATAATTATTAAACAATCGTAAAATATACAAAAATATACAGTATTATATACCTTTTTTTATGTAGTCTTCATACTTTTAATTGAAAACGCGGGTTGACTAAAGAAATTAATTTTCTGCATATTTACCAAATGGTAATCTTTGTCTGGATACTAATATGGATATAGAAAGGTAATTATTAATATTTCGATCAAAAATTAGGGCAACAAAATAAGTATGTAATTAATTATATAATAAATGTTATAAATTTAATTATTTTACAAAATTAAAAAATTTGATTAAATTGTTTGGAGAAATTTTATAAATTTTAGTAATTTATATAGATTTGTACATAAAGTATTTTCCCTGTGAATATACTGTTTAGCTAAAAGATATATTATCAGATATATATTTTTTTAATGATACTGTTTAATGTTCAATGTTTAATAAAATAACTGAAAATAAAAGTCGGAAAAATTACCAACATTAGAAATTTACAAATTTGTAACTTCATAGTTCACATATACTATCTTAAAATTCAAAATGCGAAATATAAAATTATAAAAATATTAATTCTCGAGTCATTACAAAATATTACATATAACTGTAAGTTACAAAACTAACTCTCATTAAATACACTTACTTGCTTTGTAGTTGATCATTATCATGTTGAAGTTGTTGGATGTCGCCCTTAGCCTGTCGCTCTCCGTTAAGCAAGGTATTGATTTGTGATCGTAATTCTTGCTCCAACTGTCGACTTGATTGCAAATCGGATTTCAAGCGTTTTATGTCTGCCTCGAGCCTGCGACACACCAGTAACCTATTTCAATGACAAATTATGCTAAAGAAATTGATGAGAAGTCTATGCTAAGGGTATACAAGGTGATACTAGATTCGATAGATCTAAATACAGAGCAAGAAATACCAGATTTGTCATTAGAGTTTCGATCTGTGCCTTTGTAAAAACATGTAGGATTATTAGCAGAATATTTCTGCAGCACCTTATAATTGTTTCTACAAGAAAGAGATTTCTCTTTTATGATGTACCTTTGATAATAATCGTCTTGCTGTTTCTGTTGCTCTGCCGTGATGTCACCTGTATTTTTAACTTGTCGAGTTTTACGTTCACGTTGAACATTGGTAGTCGACGATGAATCTCGACTTTCCTTCACATTGTTCCATTTTCCTGTTACCGAACCGTTTGATTGCGATTTTATTGTAGTATGTCCGCAACCTTTGATAGATTTGTCTTTTTCTACTTCATTTATGTCGAAATCATTTACAGATCTGTTTTATAAAAAAGATTATCAGTAAAAACCTAAAGTAGGAAATTGAAATATAAAGTTGAAAAGAGAAATGCACTCTTTAATATAAAATTTTGAACATACCCCACCCTCTCAATAAGCTGTATATCACTGTGTGGTACTGTATTTCCATTACTGTGTATAAATCTTTTATCACTTTTGTCCGATGGTGAATTATTTGATACATTATGTTTATTATGCTGCTCTTCCTGCTTTTCACTCTTGTCTAAAGATTTTCTATGAGTACCTTTGGTAGTAGCACTCTGTGTTTGTGATGTGATTTGGCTACTATTGTGTACTCCACCATTTTGTACGTTTGTTTCTATAGAACTGTTACTGCCCTCTGAAAGAATAAATACAGCTACATTTAAAGTGTGCTTATGTAATAAAACACTTTCATTTATTCAAAGAGACAAAAAGAAAGAGATTTTATATATATATATATATATATATATATATATATATATATATATGTGATGTGAAAATATTCATTGATAATAAATACAAGCTACCTCTGCTTTTTTCAGGGCTTGGATTATATTGTGGACTCAATTTGTGTGCTTGAGTTTTAATGTGTTGTTCCAACGACGCAGTAACATGTTGCGTCTGTGACTGCACTTGTGGTTGGATTTGCTGCATCGACATTGCTTGTTGCTCTAGAGGCAGTGCTTGCTGCAGTAACTGTAGATAGAACTCGTTCTCCTTTGCCACATCTTTCTGTTTTCTCTGTGAAACCCCCCCCAAAAAAGAAATCAAGATATAAATTCCATATATAATCTGCAATAGTGCATTTTAAAATTATTCTGTGTTTGTAAAATTGTTAAAAACTAACCTGCCTCATTCTGTAGCCTACATAGCTCTTAAAACCAAAGCCCAATGTAACTACAGGATAGCCAATGCTGAAAATACACATTACAGAAAAATGTATTTCAAATGTAAACTGTCAGCAGATTATTTCAATAGATATATATAAAGATATATAAAGATGATATTAATAAGGTATTAAATTTAGAATTATAATTATTGTAAAAACAAGAAAGAATAATACCAATGTGCTGCAAACGGCCGACAGAGGTCTAGATGAAACGGCATATGACGTAAGTCACGTAACCGTACTGCTGCCTCTATATATAGAAATAGTAGCCACAGCATCACAGTCGGTAGACACACACCTTTATCTAGATAGTATCAAGATTTAATTATATTCATTGTAAAATTATAAAATATCTATATATCCTATTTTCTATTTTTCAAGTATACGACAGACTGTATCAATATAATAGAGATATGTCATAATCATCTTGTTCTTTACCTGTGTGCCAAACATATTGCACCCAAACATAAGTGCTGGCGGCAAAAAACAGCCAATGCACAGGGATGAAAAAAAAGCAAATCATATCTGACGTAAGTGCGATACAAATAAAAAATACAGAGAAGGCCTGAAACAGAAAAAGGAGGAAATATAATTTACATATGTACGTAACGCACGATTGTTTATTATTGTGTAACTGGTACCTACCAAGCCTTGATATTTAAAGGAATCGTAAACGCTTCGGAGGAGTAGCCAGAACGGCCACAAGAATTCAAAACGGAATTCCAAAATGAAGTCTGCCAAAATCACCATGGCCCATAGTAGAAGAAACTTTAGATAAAGCAAGGTACTGAAAGAAAAATAATAATTGTACATTTTATATAAATGATTTGCAATAGCACTTGTTGTAATTAAAGTTTACAACAACAATTTTATTCATTTGTATCGCAGGATCTACATGTAAACGTCTCTCTTTGCCTTTGTTTACTGTATATCAGATTGTGGATGACAAGACATATAGATGATGTTATCGAATACACGAGAGACTTACATAACATAATAAGAGCTCGTACTCTTTTTGAACGAGAAAAAAAATAAAATGCGCCGAAAAGTCAATCGACTGTCGTGCCTGCTTCATTTTGTTATTGTGACATTTAGCTGCTACAAGTCATACACGCAGCACATGAACGCTGCGTGTGTATATGTAAGATAGAGAAACGTATTTAGGATTAAAAGACAAAGAGAGAGAGAGAGAGAGAGAGAGAGAGAGAGAGAAAGAGAGAGAGAGAGAAAGAGGAAGAGAAAGACAAGGGAATTGAAAAACATGAAAAACAGGAGCGTATTATACAAAGGATGTTTATGACTCGGAGGTAAATGTCAAACGAGACGAGGCTGGTTGGCGCGATCGACTCTCGGCGTCGAGTTGACGGCCGCGCGGGGGAAAGGAGGGGAGGGGGGCCAGTGTCCGGTGCCCCCCCCCGTGATCGCGTCGCGGATTTTTGGTTATTTTTCTGTAACGTCGCGAGAGAGGAGAGAAAACGGCCATTCCTCTCGACGTAGATATTAACACGCATATGGCGGCGAGAGCGGGAGAGAGAGAGAGAAAGAGAGAGAGCGAGAGAGAGAGGATTTACCTTCCGTAGATTCCCTCGGTGAGCTTGTTGCGTTTCAAGGGCCTCCGAAGCTTACCGCACTCGACATTTCTCCTCTTCATATTCCTCGACACCTTTCCAGCCACTAGCGAAGCGACGTTACTCGCGGCGCGCTACGGGAACGGAAAAAAAGCAGCCGCGGCGGCGGATATACCCCTCGGCTGCGCGGGATACAACACACACTCGCGTGCGAAAAAACTCGGGCTCTCTCTCGCGCGCGCGACTTCTATCAGTCTCTTTTGTTGTCATTCGTCTGTGGGGGACAGATTCTCGAGGTCTCACGGCGGTTTACCAAGCAGCTGATTGGTCCATCGCGGGACATGGCGCTTAATCAGCGACGTGAAATCACCTGCCGATTACATTAATCGCGCAGACTCGTTCGCGGGGCAAATATCGCTGTGAAAGGGCAGCGATCCCGATTAATCCCGATCGCTCGTCACCGGCCGATCTTTCTTCTTTTCTCTCACGTTTTTTTTTTCTCTATATATCCTCTCTCTCTCTCTCTCTTTCTCGCGCCGTCGCGATTTTCCGCCGCGCGACGATTTCGCGGATTCGGGGGTCTCTCACGAGCCTTTATCGATCGTAGATGTCTCCCGACCGTGCGGTCGGTCCATCGGCTGGTTTCACTCGCGTTCAACAGCGCTCCGACCTGGCAACACGCGTTCGTCTGTCTCACTCTCTCACTCTCTCGTTCTCTCTCTTTTTCCGCACCGTCTTTCTCTGACGCGCGTTACCAAGCGAGGCTTCCTTCCGTGACTATCTATCGCAGCTGCGTGAAAACCGTTACGGAATAATCGCCGATTACGAAACGTCGCGAAGGGTCCATGTGACAGGTGTACCATTAAAGGAGGAAAAAAAGAAAGGGAACAATTTTGCGCTTTGTTTATATGCGGAAAGGTGCGGCTAAATAGAAATTTATTCTATCGCAAAAAATATATCTCTCACAGCACGTGTGTTTATCTTTCTGTCAAAAACCGAGCGCTTGTCAAAGATGTCGATTTCGAAAAAGTTTAATCTTTTCATTGTATTAATATACGAACAAGCAATTGTAAAGCTTTATGTAAGAGATATTCGTCAGAAATTAAAAATTTTAACCACAAGTTATCTACCGCAATAAAAAGTAAACTTTGCACAGGCACGTGTTTATCTTTCTGTCAAAAACCGAACGCTTGTCAAAAATGTCGATTCCGAAAAGTCTAATCTTTTCATTGTATTAAAATATATGAATAACCAATTGTAAGGCTTTATGTAAGAAATATTCGTCAGAAGTTAAAAATTTTAATCACAAGTTAAATTGAAAAAATAAACTAATTTATATGCTTCTTATTTTATTTTATAATAATGAAATAATTTATAAAATGTTATGCATGCATAAACGTTTAAAATGACGATGTTTTTAAATCTAGCATATAATTAATTATCTGTCTTTTTCTTACTAACAATTAATACAAACAAATAGCATGGAAGAAATTGAAATTCAATTTTCGCGCAATATATAGATGAACTTGCAGCCAGTAAACTCTGATTGGTTGATAGTGATTTATGCAAGTCTATTGGCTAGACTGATATTTTGCTGTAGGATATGCAAACCAGCCATAACTATTCCTCGAAGTCCTATCTTGCGATAATATTTCCACGTCCACGTCGTTGAGTTCAAAATTGTGTGCATACCCGGTGATTGGCGGCAAATCTATAAAAAACGAGCGAAAATGAAAAGCGAGAGGTACTCACCGTCTGATCGTAAATTGGAGACTTATTTGATTCACAGCATCATCCTCGTCGTCATTTTCTTCATCCCCGTCGTATACAAAGCGGCGAAGGACGGGGTGATAAGATCGTTGATCGCGACGTGTCTGGTTACGTCCGTCTTCCTCGTGATTCTCGTACTTGGGGATCTGACGCTGCGCGTGTGTCGGATGCTGATCTCGGTGATAAGTTCGCAGTCACGTCAAAGTTTCTCGACGATGGTAAGTCATCACTTCGCTCTGAACACCGCGTCGGCGGTGGTCGTCGTCATTGGTGTGTTTTTATTTCTGATCACATCGACGACGATCGCTCAAGGATGCCCGCTGAATCATGTGTGGAATTATGGCCCCTATATCTGTGTACCGTCGATAATATTTTCCTTCTACTTACTGAGGATAACGAATTTGGCCGAATGGGAGAGGAAGCCGTTGCTCGACCTCAACACTATGAAAGGTCTGGATTATGGCACCGGTATGGCCTACAGCTTCTATTACGGCTACCTACGATTTATTCTACCGAATGACGGCACTCCTGACAGCAAGAGCATGGTCGAGAAGATTGAGACTTTTGAAGACAAGCACAACGTTACTTTTCCAGTGCATAAACTGTTTCTCTTGATACCATCATCAGGGTATATCCCACCAAATTTGAAGGATGCATCCAATCAATGGATGGAGAGTGCGCACGAATTAGAAGAGGAGAAACGCAATCGAGCAGGTACAATAAGAAGATCGTACCGTAACAACGCTTACAAGATATATTCCAATGGGAGAGACTCTGGCACCAGCCCAGTATATGTGGTGGCAGAAGGTGCAACACCATTGCTGACATTCTACGAAGTACAAAAGCACAATCATCCAGAATCCATTGTATATAAACAATACAAAAATGAGATTACCATGATGTTTTATAAGAAGCTACAAGAAATTTTGCAAAGTGAACCTAATACAAGAAACTTGTGCGAATTAATTTATTACAATGATTTGGAAGGTCAAGTTAATGTTGCGAATGAAATTTTAAAAAGAATATCTGAAATAACAAGTTCCACATGAATATTAAAAGAAATTGAATGTATGTATGTATTTGTGAATTCTTTATGATAAATTTTATATGAAATTATATATTTGGTAACTTATTTGATCACATTCGTGCTACTTGTGCATTGGTGCCAAAGCTATTATATTATCTAAGTAGAAAATTAATTTTATATATAACGGCATTTTCTTTAGTGTAAAAAGTAACATCCAAGTGATCAAATTTGTTGCAAATATATAAGATGTACAACACAATGTTGTGAAATTTAAAGTTTATGACAATTAATTTTTACAATTTTATTTTCACATATAATATATTTTTATTTCTTTTCGTATTCTGCATTTTGGCGATATCAATGAAAAATATTGTAATTGCAAAATTGTAACTTTTAAGATATATTTATGTAATCATTTTCTTTTACATACTAGGATTACGAGACTTATTAATATATGACACGCCCAAATTTTTTTCCATAATTCAAAAGTGAAATTACATCAATACACTTTATTCATATAATATTAATTTTTATACGTGTTGCGGCTTGATTGAAGTGAAATAAGATCATCGTAAAATACTTTACTCAAAAGTACAATTACATTACTTTTAATTCTTTCTATATGTAATTTTAATTTTTATATTTTATATACTCATTATATATAAAGTTCTTTTTGTAATGTATAAAAAAAATAAATATGTACATCTATGTATAAAATGTGTCATTTATTCACAGATACAAATTTCTTAAGAAGTAGACTCTCATCAGCAATTCTAAAAGGAAGACTTAACGACCATTAAAACAAATGCATGTACAATTAGTGTTTCTACAGTCGTATTGTAATTTATATATTACATTATATGTAAATATATGTATTATATTGGACAAGATTAGTATCGAGAATGAGATAATTTGTAATATATTTATAAAGCATTTGCTCCTGCTTTGTCAAATATTATCTTATTTAAAAAAAAAAAAGAAAAAAAAATCCGCATACTTCTTAAGGCCATAGCAAAAGGCACAGAATTGAAGCACGTTAGCCGTACTTTTATACTTGTCATCTGAGTAAATTGACAGTACTTTTGCGTATGGCTACGAACACATTTAAATCGTTATAGTAAACGATTGTCAGATTATATTTATTACATGTCCATTTCAAACTGTTCTGCAGACTCCTCGATCACCAGAGCATCTGTAACATCATGTATAAATGTAAGAAAAACATTTTTATCGCTTACAATATTATTTTACATTACAATATAAAACGAGTGAATTTTATTAGGAAAAAATTAAATGTTTGGCTTCAATGTGAATATTAATAAAAAATCAAGACAAATAAATTTGCACGTTGTATATAATTTTATCTTTAAATAAAATTCCATTTTATACTTAATCTTTTTTATTTAAAAATAATTCTCAAAAATAAGTGATAGAATAGAATCGTAAATTTTAAGCAAACTGACCTTTATCGGAATTTTTGGCAGGATCTTTTGTGATTGCTTGTGTGCTGCCTTTCAGCAATTCTGACGGTATACTCAACGTGTTTCGCGGTGGTGTTCGTGACACCGGAGAGTTTCGCAAGTTCATCAAAAACGCGCGTTCATATACAATGCGAGTACCTGCGTAGAATTCGTAAAGTTATATACAGGGTTTAACAAAAAGTGTGGAAATCACTTAATATTATTATGAAAAATATATATTTATGAAAAAAATGTTTTATGTAAAACATTATAATTTTATCCACTTTGGATTAGCTGTTTCGAAGTTATCGAGTTTTTTTTATAATAAGATATCAGTGTGGCTATAAGCTAGTCAAACACGAAAACTTATTGTATCATATGACCTGCTCAACAAAAAATTGTAATAGGCTCAAAGTTAAATAACGAAGAGTTTTCGTGTTAACATTATAATATTTGTATGAAACAGTTTTTTCAAAAATGCATATTTTTCATAATATTAAGGGGTTTCCACACTTTTGGTAGACCCTGTACAATTATTATGGTCTATATAATTATAATCTTCTGATTTTATACAAAAACTTGTAATAAAGTTATTTTCTCAGGTAAATTTAAGAATGAAATTAAATTTTAATTATACGGAATATTATTCGTAAAGTAATAATTTAATCAGAAATTATTAAAAATATAATACAATAAACTATTTATACGAATTACTATTTGTTTCAACGTAATTTATATTTGTTGTATTCATGATAAGAATTATCTGATAAAATTGCAATATATTAATTACCAGAGATAAAGTATGAGTCAATCTTATCACAAGTTTATTGCAGTATCAGGTTCAATTCAATATGATTAAGATTTGATAGAACAAAGGATGTTCAGTTCTATTGTTATATCAGTTTTCATAATGTTTTAAAGAGACCCATTTTCAGAAAGAATGTGAATCAAATGAATGAGATGGAACAATGTATTGATTTTTTAAGAAAAATTCATGCATCAGGAAAAGAACGATGACACACAAGGACAATACAATAGCCCGAGACAGTCGCATGGAAAGTGGCGCGTACAGTGCCTATTAATACAAGTGTATTTCTGTACTGACACCTACCTAACGTGAAAGGGGTGCAAGGATCGACGAGATTGCCAAGATAAACATTATCACAGAAAACACAAAGATGTAGTGAAATAAAGTCAACCGCCTGTTATTATGTTTATCGAGATAATTTCTTTGTATAATTTCTTTGTATAGATCATGTGTACGTTTTATACACAGTTCTTCTAACTGGTGATTTATTTTTATTCAGATAATTTCTGTTTCTAATAATACGAATAAAAAGTGACATGGTTGCACTTTCTTAAAAAAAAAAAAAAAAAAAAAAAAAAAACAGTTTCAATAAAAAATTATTTTACGCAAAACTCTCAGACAGAAAGCTTTTAAATTCAATATATATTATAAAAAAAAAAGAAAATATCTTTCATTAAATTTTTTATAATCAAAACAATTTTTTTCTCTCTTGAAAAAATTATTTGGATAATAACACAAAATAATTAAAAAAAAATTATGCAATGCATTGACAAGAATACGCTCAGCTGTAAATTAGACGGTGGCATAATTGTTATTGTTTACACGTAGAGATGTTTTGCGAAATTTATTTACACGTACATATGTTCATCGGATGCGGACTACCACATGTTGCGCGTTCAAGCTAAAGTTATCACGAAGGTCCAGCAGCGTATACTTGTTTTTCAAAGCATCGTGACTTTTAGCTCGTCGGCGTCGTGCGGTGATAAACATTGCGCGTCACCGATTACGCATCGAATGATGTTCGGTCACATTAATTCGGCCTTGATTTAGGCTTAGAAACGTGCAAGATGTGCAAAGTGCATGTGACTTAATTTATTGAAGAATAAAATATTTTTCCTCATTATAATTATTAACTACGAATAAAATATTTTTGCTTATTATAATTTATTAATTTTATTATAAATAAAAAAGGAAGCATTTTTAATTCGAAATTTGTCAGAAAGAACGTGTGCTTTTTTTTTCATTCTTATATATCACGTTCTCCTTTCTAATAAATGAATGTATTCGCATTCCGATTCGCTTTATCGATTCCTGTTTGGTCTTCGGGAAAATGATGCGTATTCAAAGAAACATAAATACAAGCGCAATAAGCTATCATTCGAGAGACTCGCTTGATCTCTATCTAACGCAATCTAACATTATTTCTTGAATTTGCAACTCTGCTATTAATATCACAAACTCGTATGTGCGTGTAATGTTATCATAATTTAACTTCATCTACATATTATATACAAAAAGAATTTATCTGTACGCAAATGTTTCGAAAATTTTTTTGTACAGACGAAAGATTAAACAAACCCCAAAACACGCAATTACGTAACGTGTGTCCGTTATCAAATTATGTATGCGTATGAGAGAGATAATCCCGCGTCGCGCCGGCTGTCAATATACGTAAATACCGATGGCCTTGACGCTTGCACGTGTTGCATTTGTTTATCGAGGTCGCACCGATTCCGAAATGATATCTTGGAGTCGACGTCTTCTGATACGAGCCAAACGTCGCAATAGGTTTATCTTTTTTTTTTTTTTTTTTTTTTTTCCGAGACTCTTTGGATGTGTGCGAAATATCGCGCGTATCTAAGAAAAATGAGAGAAATTCTCTGCCAATATTTATTTTATCTGCCAAGATATTACACGACAGCTGTTGATTAAGCAAAATATATTTGATATTTCTTTCTCAAATATTTCTTCTAACGAGTGTTTTATTTGAAAAAAGTGCGCGATATAATATCGGGAGACAAGAATAAATTCGGAGAGATAGGATAAATAAAAATCTATTTTTTCCGCGGCTTTCTTCAAGATATATATTTATCGCGCCAACCGAGAATTTCTCTCGGATTTATTCAAATTTGAAATATCGAACAATTCAATGCTCGTTTTCTCGACCTTTTGCGTTATTCTCACGAGAAAGGTAGATTTATATTATAATGCTCGTTAGCTGACTATTGAATAGAAAATTCTCAAAATCTCGATAGGGATTCTCTTTTTCTATGGAAATTCAATGACCATAGTTTCATGGTCAGGTATAAAATTAAAAAAAAAAAAAAAGTGACCCGACAGAAGATAAAGAATTTGACTGACCTCCCGGTGTTGTGGAATAAAGAGTTCCTCCAGGAGTGGACGAGTAATCCGCCGGTAACTGATTAGGATCGTGGATGACGACCCTTTTGGACGGTATGCTCTGGCTCTGGGTGGCCTGTCTGGCGATGGGAGAAGCTGACATTTCGTCTTTTTCCTTTCCTTCTTGATCTCCGCAACGAGTTTGTCTTCTCGCCTTTTAATCACGTCCGACGAAAACAAGGCGATGACTCCAAATTGATCTCCCTGGATCTGGCTATTACAAAATATGACCACGTGATTGATGGCAAAGCAAATTATGCGTATTATCGTGATCCGATATCATGAAGGGTATATACCGTATTCGTCAAGATTATCCAGCTTCTTATGCACCGAGCTGCGTGTCTCTTCAACTGATTCACGCGCGATCCTAATCGAGAGTCTAATTTCGCGATAGTGGTAAAGTTTTATGTCTCAGCGCGACATAACCTATAAAATGGGCAGCAAAGAACGAGTAGACCTACCTCGTGCAAAGTGCCGCAAAATTCGATAATGCAGTGTCCGCTTATATAAGCTTTCCCACTTCTTCAAAGCTTCAAGAACCCTATTTTCGGAGAGAAGGGGATAACGGTATGGCCAACTTTGCAAAAAGAAATTCTTTTTTTTTTTTTTTTATTTTTTTGTTTCGACGTTTCGGAACGCAACCTAGGGAATTTTCCTAACTGTTTGAATTTTCTATGGCTAGTACTATGGATTTCGGAACGCAGTCCATTAATGAGAGGGTCTCGTTAGCACCCAACCATACATATTGACCGATGCCTATGCGAGGGTAATCAGCACAGTTAGCCAATCAGAAGGTCTTGATGTTCACTGGCCAATTAGCATTGCGCGCTATCGGATCCCGTCCGTCATAAATTGCGTTCATTTTGCTAAAGTCACTAGACACTAGATAATTTAGTAACTTACGTTTCATATGCGTGCATTTTCTCGATAGTATATATTATATATATATATATATATTGATTGTATATATGAAAGAGAGATTCTTTATATTTATGTACACGCGCGCGTCATATATATATTTCTTGAATAAGAAACAGGGACAGTTTTATATACAATTATTTTTATGTACAATTTATATTACGATTAATTTTTTTTCTGTGAACCACGCGATTTCGAGATGAATCCCTCAGAGCCGAGCAGTACCGAAACTCTCAGGTACAATGAGTTTACATTGGATGATACTGAAACAAGGTTATATGCCGGTTTATTTTTGACAGATCAAAATTTTACGCGTACCTTTTCTGCGATATATATTGACATTGATATATTATTGATCTCACAGAAAATTTGCGTGTCACAAACGACATTATTAGTTACATTTATCATTTTCTTTCAGCTCTAAGATGAAGGATGTAATCGATGTACTGGCGATGCAACGCGAAAAAAGGAATACATTACAAAAAAGTATCACAATCGATTATACCAAATCCAGTGACAGTTTTACAGTTTCACGATTTATCTTTGAATGTGGTATGTTGACTATAGTATCTTATCCATAGAAGAAAGTTATATTTTTTTTTAGGAAGAATAAAGAATAATAAATTTCTTTGATTGTAGGTTTAAAACTAGAAGCCCATCCATTAACAATAGCTACCGCTGCAACATTATATCATAGATTTATAAAAGAGGCAACATTACAGGGATATGACAATTATGTAAGAACAAATAATATAAAAATAATATTAAATTTTTAACAAATATAATAATTCTTGTTCTTCTTTTAGTTAATAGCTTCAACTTGTCTCTATCTGGCTGGTAAAGTGAAAGATGATACATTAAAGATAAGAGATGTAATGAATGTATCTTACAATACACTTCACAGAGGTTCTCAGCCACTAGATCTTGGAGATCAATATTGGAGTATGAGAGATGCAATTGTTCAAGCTGAACTTCTGATCATGAGGATGCTTAAATTTCAAGTCACACCTGTACATCCACATAAGGTAATTATTACTAATTACATAATATTGATGCATATGTATATATAATAAGTGAAAAATTTATATGTATCATTACAGTATATGCTTCATTATTTGCGATCTTTACAAGCCTGGTTTGGCGAAGAGGAATGGTCCAAGTATCCGGTTGCCAAAACTAGTATGGCACTGCTGCAAGACTTTCATCATTCCCCAGCTATTCTCGATTATCCACCAAATTTAATAGCAATAGCTTGTATTAATTTGTCATTGCAAATTTATGGTGTGGTTGTACCCCTGATGGATGAATGCGATCAACAGCCATGGTTCAATGTAAGCATGTTAAATGTGTGTATAAATAAAGTATGCCTGTATTTTTATATTTATGTTAATTATTAATGTGATTTGAATTATTTCATGCAACAGGTTTTCTGCAAAGATTTGGCAAGGGATAAGCTATGGGAAATTATGGAGAAAGTTATGGCATCATATGATGAAGAACCTGAAACGAGAGATAACTGATAAGAACGAATATATGTATCTGGTATTGCAATAATAAAACATTTCCTTTAAAACATCTCCATTGAAAACTGTCTCAGTTATATCATAAAGGATTTTAAAATACATTCTATAAAGTTGTAAGTTTAATTTTTGTTCTTTTAGTTGTTAGAATCTGGATTATTATAAACTTCATGTCAAGATCAAACAATATCCTTACTACAGTTTTTTTTATTATCTTAATTCTTATACCAATAAATACATATCATTGTCGTGTCAATTATCATAACAGTCAATCTATTGGCTGTCAATAGAAAATTTCTATCACATTATTTTATGAGTGTTCAATTATATATATATATATATATATATATATATATATATAATAATTTATATATATATATATATATATATATAGAGCAGTTTATATATATATATATATATATATATATATATATAGAGCAGTTTATATATATATATATATATATATATATATATATATATATATATATATATATATGTACATATACAGGATAGAGTATTTTGTGTAGGTATTGACATTCGTCGCGCCACCTAGGCTGGCACATACTCTGTTCTCTTTTCATGAAACGCCGTAAAGATAAAAATCGCAACCGTCAAGTATTTCGATTTACATTATACATATGTAACAGTACATGGTAGAGGTAACGCACGGACGTCGATCTTTTAGTGTAGTAAGTATATATTATTCGAAAAGCTATTTTCCTCGCGACGCAAACCACTGGTTCACTCTTTCGAAAAACAAGCGTCAAGTGACGTTTCTCCTCGTATCTGTTTTTTTTTTCTTTACATGGCTCCGCGGCATGAATTTTCTATTACGATATGACAAGTGGAAGATGCGTGTGCAAATGAGGTGTTTACGGTGATCCCGATCGCTCAGTAATTATTCCGCACGATAATAACGTCTTCTTCACGTCACGTACAGTGCATATACAGTGACGATCGAATGTCGCGAGCAGTGATTATATATCTATTACATTCTCCGTCAAATTGTTAATTGTAAGTACCTCGCATACACGTAGAATGTGCCAAAAGTACCCTAGGTAAAATATACCACGTTCGACTTTCATTCAACCTCAGGATGGTTGTGCCAGTGTCGATCTTTGACACTCTCTGACATTTGTCCAATAGGTTTTTAATTTAGACAAAATGTAATTTGTAAATGTCTATCTTAAAGGGACGAATAATCTGATGTTATTGTTTAAGTTAGATTCCAAAATATTATTTGTTTTTTCAAGAAGAGTACACATCTTATTATTATAGGAATGTCCCAAATTACGGTTACATCAAGTGGGATGGAACGCAGTATACATGAGATGCTAAAGGACGCGCCTTCCTTGAATGAGAGTGACAGCGCTGTACATACTGGAACTCCTCCACCTCATGTACCAAACAACTGTAGCGGTGATAGTCACCCGAGGCCAGCCACTATAAATTTGAGTTTAGGAAGTCCGACAAATCAGACTTGTATATATCAAATGCTTTCTTGCATGTTTGTCAATGAATAAAATTTCAGAGACTTTAAATTTGGAGTAAAAAGACGTCTGTCTTTTTCCAGCTGCGACGGTTTCCCCGAATACACCTATTCAAAATGGCGATACGCAAACTATGCGCTCTACTCAAAGCAAAATTGAGAGTCTGAAGAATTGGAGTATCTCAACATATAAATGCACCAAACAGTTAATGTACGAAAGATTAGGGAAAACGTCCCGCACTGTAGACTTTGGTGAGTTTTTTTCACCTATATAAGAAAAAAAAGAAAACAATCTTAATAAACTATTTTTAACGTTGCTTGTGAAACATAAACATCTTTTTTATATTCTAGAACTTGAGACGCAGATTGAATTGCTCAGAGATACTCAGAGAAAATATTGTAATGTTCTGCGATTATCACGAGCTTTGGCATCGCACTTTCATCATGTTGTTCAGACACAGCATGCCCTTGGAGAAGCATTTTCTGAATTAGCACAGAAATCACCTGAGCTCCAAGAAGAATTCCTGTACAATTCGGAAACGCAGAGAAATTTAACTAAAAATGGCGAGACACTTCTAGGGGCCTTAAATTTCTTCGTTTCCTCTGTGAATACCTTGTGTAATAAAACGATCGAGGACACGCTACTTACAGTGAGACAATACGAAACCGCAAGGTATGCAAATTTTGTTGTAAATATTTTTAATATGTTATATTATTTCATACTATTATAATGTAATAATTCTATAGGATAGAGTATGATGCATATAGAACAGATTTAGAGGCTCTTGTACAAGCTACAAAATCAGATGGTAGTAATGCAGCAAGATTAGAAGAGGCACAGGCTAATTATGAAGGACATAAGCAGAATTTCGAAAAATTACGCTCAGACGTTTCTATCAAGTTGAAGTTTTTAGACGAAAACCGGGTATGCTCTCTTAATCCTTTTAAAAAGTCGACTGTCTTGATTGACTGACATCTAATAATATAATATTATTACAGATTAAAGTGATGCACAAACAGTTGCTGTTATTCCATAATGCTATATCTGCATACTTTTCGGGGAATCAAACTGCATTGGAAGCAACTCTTAAACAATTCAATATCAAGGTGAAATCACCAAATTCCACCTTACCTTCATGGTTGGAACAGTAGTTGAATTAAAGTGAACACACCCCTTCTCCTGCCGCGAAAGACGTGACTGTACAAGCGTTCGTCTACTGAGTTATTCTGTTGCAAAATACAGAAAGTAAAAGTAGAAACAGTTATCAAAACCACTCGACAATTCGCCGGTACGTATTGAAAGCTGCCGTTTAATCTGATAATTTAAATAATGAAGAGTGAAAAAAATTGCGAGGTTTATGGTGTGTATAAACAGACTGAATGCCCAAAAGTTATGATGTAATATTTTGATCATTAGATATAATACTTTTGACATACACATCATGTTTCATAAAATTAATAATTCTTTTAAGAAAAATTGCAAATCAATACTGAAATTTCAACACAATTTGTCTAACAATGTCTCGACAATTAAAATTCCAACATTTAAATATTTAAAGAGGTAATAAATTTAATTTTTATATTTCTCTTATAGAGGAAATGTAAATTTTCCTTCAATGTAAATACATAATGTGACGTAATGTGGTAAATGGAGCTTTCTATTTTACAATATATTAGTGACATTAATTGCTTGTTTATATCACATTTTACACACGCATAATAAACATGTAGTTTAATAGTATGTCCACTATCTTAAATCTATCTCTAATCTTTAAACAAATCATTTATTATTTCATAAAAGTTTGGGCTTTAAGACTATAAATGATACCATTGGCTATGATGATACTATTAAACTTACACTTATTTTCTGTATATAACATCATAATTATTTAAATTATTACAAATTAATTTGTTGAAACCAAGAAAATGATGGGATGGACTTAAAATTTCGAGAGAAAGTCAGAGACTTGCATTAATTGTGTGTCAAAGAAATATGCAATTTTAATAACAATATGTTTTTTTATTGCATCATATTGCATTGCATTTAGTGTAATTATTATATAATATTTTAGTATTATCAGAAATTAAAAGTATTATATCTGTGACTATATATAATAATCAAAATAAACTACTGATATAAATGACATATATCAGCTGATTTGATCAAGTATTATTTTCTAAAGAATCACATGTATGATAATTTGTTCTTTAATTATTATTTATTCTCATTATGAGTTTCTTAAAACTTATAATAGTTATTATCATTGTGAGTCTTAAAACTCGACTTGCAATTCTAAGAACACACAAATAATTGCATAAATAATAAATCTTTCTTTTTTTTTGAATGAGTAGTGAGAATTAGAAACATGATTAGAAATGTATATTAAAATTTTTTGTTAAAAAATTATTTTTACAGTTTTTTATATATACAAAATCAATCTTTCTGTTTCTCTTACAAATAAATTGTAAGAAATATCATAAAGATATGACGAGGATATATTTATAATAATATATATAATAATTGTGGAAAAAAATTTCCATGTTGAAATAAATTCTATTTAAAATATTATATTATTTTCAAAATTTAAATTTTAAATAAAACATTGCAAAGGAATACTAGTCATTTTCTTACTTAAGTATTCATTTAAAAATCATATATAAAAAATAATGTAATTTTGTATCAAGATAAGTTTAATTGCTTGTGCTTGTACTCTATAGTTACAACATGATGTGTAATGCACTACATACATACATCACACAAACACACACAAACAATTTGTGGTTTCCAGAGATCCTGGAAACTTTTTAAAAATATTTTGTAGCAAAAAGTGATGGCATTTTTCCAATAATGATCATTTATTACTTGTCATGATAATGATTACCATTGCAACTAGCTATAGTTAATGAACAAATAAAAAAAATCTAGTTAATAGAGTGATATAATATTACAAAGGTGTTACAAATGCCACGAGATTGCGAAGATGACTCTTCCAACGTGTACATGATATTTAGTAAATATTTCACATGTGTGTATGGTGAATGTATACAAAAAGTAAAGATGTATAAGATATCAGTCTTGGAGAACTCTCTCGCAGGTTTATTATATATTTCACGCTTACATCTGTTATCCAAGGAATGATAGCGCGATAATATGGAATATTTCATAACTCTGGCCTTCAATGTGTACAACTGCTATATTCATATCTGTATATATTCTTTACGTATTATGTGAAGACTTAAACCATGTAACACCTTCTTTTCTAGTTTATATAATTTTGCTACACAGTTTGCTAAGTTGCATTCCAGGGTATAACTAAAGTTAGATAAATACTCTATCTGCTAAGATCTGATCTTTTTTTAATCAACGCTATATAACAAAAATGTTAATTTTTACTAAATTAAGTATATATATATATATATAATTCTTAAACATTTTATTATTTATAAAATATATAATAGCTGAAATATTATGTTCCTAACTATGATGTTATCGTGTGTGTATATTATGTGTATACAAATCTCTTAACAATAAATGAATGCTTATATTTGCCTTTTTATGTCTCTTAGAAAAATGTATTTATATGTAAAAATATTCACGATTAATCAATATCTATTCTATCAAATTATTCCATCACATTAACTTATATAATGATACAATTTGATTGAGAAGAGGTATTTGTATATAGGCAGAATGATATTAAAATATATAAAATTTCTTATTCATAATAGTTATACAAATAAACGATATACAGGAGGAAATACAAAGTGTATTTTCTCCTCAATTATCTTGTATATACATATGTAAAATGTTTTAAAATATTATATACATATATTTATATGTACTCGACAAAAATTCATAATTTATAATGCGACTAACTAAAGAATATTTGAAGATCGATAAATATATCACAAATAATTGATACCGGCATCATTGTGAATTTTGTTCTACCTGCTGATTTTGTTCTACTTGCTGATTTTGTGCTTCTAATGCTGCTTGAGTCGTATTTATTTCTTCCATTCTTTTACGTACCATTATAGGTTGCACTTCCACAAATACCTCCATTATTTTACGATTTATATGACTATATTTTAGCGCACAATTATTTATGCAAAGATCCTGCAATTTCAGAGATAAATATTAAATGGATTTGTAATATATATATATGTAATTATTAAGATTTGTAAAAATACTTACTTCATCGGAGGTGACTTCTCGAGTGAGGAAAGTATTTGTACATTTTTTGAAGCACGTCTCAGTTATTTGGTTGTAAAGAAGAAGAAAGTCCTTGAACTACTGAAAACAGATTTGCTGAAAATTTATGTGGTCATTTTGATATTATAACATTTTAATCAAATCATTCTGTTATAATACATGAGAAAAGTTTTATGGTTATATCTATTGAGTTGATAATTATATTAAATTTAAGTACATTTCTTAACTGTAACGCATCCATATAGACAGTTGTATATTTTTGACACTTTTCCTAAGGAGTGATACTATTTATAATTTTGCTTATAAAATATTATTTCGATAATATATCTCAAAAACCAAAAGAGAACAAATTTCCACGCGGATTCGACAAATCGTGTGTGCAGCGTGCACGTGTGTAGAGAGAGAGAGAGAGACAGAAAATCATAAAAATACCAACAATTGATAAAAATCGTGATTGACATTATCGATAATTGATATAATAAATTTCTTGACACATCAATCGAATTAATGATATCTATATTACCGATCATCTTGCAAATCGTAGAAAGAATTTAAAGAGCTCGAAAAAGTTGGCAAAGTGACAGGAAGAATATTATTAATATTTCGAGACTCATTGAAATTATTTTAAAAATTCCTCGAAGCTTAGATTTGCAAGTTTAACACTCAGACAGCACACAATATATATTTATGATAAATATTTATAAAAATATATATTTTATGAAAATCTTTATTCTACATATATATTTTTAAAATATAGATGAAATATTTTATATAACATTTATGATAAGTAAAAAATAAATATTTATAGTAATTATTTTGTAAATATTTGCTAGGATATTTATGGTAAATATTTATAAATATCTATTCAATCTAAAATCTTAAAAATATTTATAAAATATTTTGATTAATAATTATTATAAATATTTTGTAAATCTTTTATAAATATTTTGTACTGTCTGGGCAGTAAATAAAAATTTTTAAATATAAATTATAAAAAATAAAAACGAATAAATGACTACTCTTATTATATATTAATTCCTTTTTGCAAAAGAAATATTAAGCGTTTTCGTACATTAATATGCGCTATCAACCACGTGTTTTGTGTAGCGCGCCATCCATTTGATTATCATAGATAAGATATCTCGCGAGGAGAACATTGTCAAAGCCGCCAAGATTTCCCTTTCTTTCTCCCGACAAATGTTCAGTATGATCAAACTCCTCTCATTTGTGATTATACTGTCTGGCTTTTTGAGTAAGTAAATTTTACAAAATGATTTATATCTTATTATTGTAATAAAATTATAAAATGGTGGAAAAATCGCGGAATTTTTCATCGATATTTAAATTGTCTCGTAGCAGCATTCTCGTTTACTTTTTACATGCTTTGTTTATTTTTTACATAAGTTCTATCATTTTAATTGCACTCGATAAAGTTATTTTATTATTGCTATTGTTCGCTCACTTTTTTAAAAATAAGATAGCGCGCGATTAATTGCCGCAAGGGAACGATTTAAATGTTATTTAAAATGTTCTCTAGTGAGTCACTCGAAAGAGGAACAGTTATGGTGTTATGAATGCAACACGGATTTAAGACAAGGGCATAAAGGAGATTGCAATGATCCTTATACGCCTGGTGCTTTTGACCTGGTTGCTTGTCCTCGGAACGAATCTCATCATTGCCATAAAAGTATTATATTATGTACGTAACATTACATATATTATTTATATATCTATATAATCTGAGATATATGAAATATTGTTCTCTGTGAAATAATAAATATATTTTAAATCAGTTTTATATATCTTTAATGTACAATAGAAGATCAGGAAAGAAATTCGGCGCAAAATAAAACTAAAATTTGAATATATATTAAATTGCAGATAGAAATATTTTAGTAACAGTACGAGCCTGTGTATTATCACGTCAAGTAAATAAATACTGTGACTACGGAGATAGTTTCCCAAATTCCGATATCGAGTGTTATTTTTGCAAGGAAAATGCCTGCAACGGTAAAGGATTATTCAGTCCGATATCAAAATGGTATCTTGGATTTGTTGCAATTATTTCATCATGGATATTAACATAAAAATACGAGCAGGTTTTATTATAAAAATTGCCGGTACACTTAACTTAAACTTTTATACTTATGTCTACAATCATATCAATTGTAATTAGTTTTAAAAGATTTATTTTTGCTCGTGGAAACATTTTTATGCTTGAGAGAAGCGACCTTCAAAACGCCATTAAATATAAAAAGATACTTTTATGAAGAATATTTATTAAATAATTCCTATTAAATTATTAAAGTAGGATTAGAGAGAGAGAGAGAGAGAGAGAGAGAGAGAGAGCGAGAAAGAGAAAATATTATATTTGTTATATTGAGATAGAATCCGTATAATTTTTCTCTCACAAATATCTTTTTAAAATATAAACGAATAATTCTGCACACGTGTCAAACTACAAAATATAAGCGGTTTTTGACAATTGGACAAATAATACTGGCCACACCGGATAGAACGTACTATAATATGGATAAGGATGCGCTTAATCATGCAATTAACTTAATGGTACAATCATTTTAATGTAAGCTTAAATATGTACGTACGTCAATGATTGTGTTTGTAAGAAACGCGATGTAGAGAATACATATATGTATATTCCTAAATACAAAATCTTCCTATCTCATTTTTCGTTGTAATTCTACAAATAGATTTAATTAAAAATATATTACTAGTAAAGTGTTGATACGGGACCATGTCAGATGGTATTATCACCTTCAAGCTCTATTTAACATAAATTCATGCTCGCGACCGTATTAAGTTTACTTTTAGATATAAAATACATATACAGGGTGTCCCAGACTTGATAGCAAAAAAAGGCACATTTTACAAGTCTTGAGTTTCGATTTATATGAAAATTGATATATATATATATATATATATATATATATGTATCAATTTTTATTCATTTGTGGTGTCAAAAATTGTCTAAAAAATTTCGAAGGAGATTTTAGGCAGAGGATTATACTTCAATATGTCAAACTTATGGATATTAGATATACTAATATAAATTTGAAATAATAGAATTTTTAAGACAGAAAATAAGAAAATGCTTATTTTTTGATTTCTTTGATTTCTTTTATAAAAAATTATTTCGACAAACTATTTTTGTTTTTGAGATACTTTTCGAGAAATTTCTAGCTATAGTTCAGAGAGAGTGCATTTCCGGACACATGTTCATAAGATAATTTTACCTTGTTCGTTGGAATAAACATATAATATACATATATATTCTCTCTCCTTCTTTTTTTTTCCTTACCTCAATATAGTATTTAATTTTATTCACACGGAATTTAAATAATTCAATATGCCCACCGGAAGAGACATTTCGTCGAAGATTAAAGAGTTTATAATTGTGAAGCACTAGTCGTCAAGTGAAATATAGACTTTTTAGATAACGTCTTCCTTCACAACAATAAAGTTCACTTTATGTGTAACACACGCATATGTACAGCAGACAGATGAATGAACGCCGCAGAAGCGATTACCAAGGTGAACAGGTCAAATACCAAAGTGAGGTCGGTAATATTCAATAGGGTTAAATGATTTCCTGACCTCCGTTAATCAGTCGGCAGGGAACAATTTTGCAATATCAAATTAGATGTTTTAAAAATTATCGAGAAAAAAATATATGTAGACGCAAAGTACAGATGAGTATGGATTGTAAACTACGAATTTTATTATCAAGTTTTTTTTTTTTATTTTACGCGTACTCATCGCAAGATATTTAGAATAAAGAAAATAAACAAAATCATTAGTGCATTATTAAAAAAAAGAAAAGATTTCAGTTACACAAATAAAAATATATTAAAGAAAATGTTAAAATTCTATCCTGCGTACTTGTGTATCTGACAAATGAAATTCGTACACTTATTACATCTCTCATAAACAGAAACCACGCGTTACACAAAGAGAAGAGACTTCGTAGCGATTAGCAATCAGAGAAAGAGAGACAGAAGACGGGAGGGAGAGGAAGAGACAAGTGCTCTTGGTAAAGAGGGTGTTAGTTCCTCAGTATCACACTGGACACGTTTGGTATCGGCAGTTTCCGAACGGTCATCTAAATTGTTTGGCAACATTACGTCATTTTTGAGAACGGAATTTTGTTTGATCATTGAACGTTAATTTTTTTTGTGTTATTTCAAGCAGTCGCGATATTTTAATATTCAAAATGATTTGCAACGAACGAGCAGCGATGTTGATCCTTGGGGTGGCCCTTTTTGTAACGTCAGGTGAGTCCTTTGCAAAGATAAATGTTAATAGAGCAAAAATTTGAAAATAGATTTGTTTTTGAAATAAAAATTGTGAAAGTAGAATATTGAATATTGGATTATTTTAAAAAGCTCTCTTCGAATTTTCTGTTTTATTAATATGAAAAATTAAATTACTAATTATTCTCTCAGTTTTATTTATTTAAATTTTGCATACCATGCTACGTATTATGCTCATTATTTGCAGTACTTAATCTCAAAAATTTCAATTTACGTTGTCATTTATGTTTTTTAAAAGGAATCTTTGTTGAGTCGTGTATGTGTATATATAATTTTATGTGATATAAAAGAAATATAATCGTTTACGTATATTATTATATACATATGATATTAATACTACAAGTTTATCTTTTTACAAATGTTATCTATTTTATATACTTGAAGTGAAAATTATTAATGTTTATAGTTTATAGTTCTTTTGAATAAGAAAGAAATAAAACTTAATGAAACGCTAATTCTACTATTAGATTTCATTATGGTACATATATGGATATAGTGTATATAGGCGCGATGCACGTACTCACACGCACACAGGCATATATACAGAATATTTCAAAGAAAAACAAGTTTTTTATCATAATAAGATTATTTAAAAAATTTTTTAAATACATTTAATATTTCACTTCAACATTTTAAAAACATGGAATAAAATAAAAAAGGTCTAAGAGAAAGAATATATATATCATTTTCAGAATCTAGAATTAATTAATGTTTTTTGAAGATTATTTACATCAAAAATTATTTTAGTAATATCTTAGTAATCATTGACTTTTGACTGGTCATACTTTTTTGTGACAGTCGATATTTTTTTGAATTTTTGAAAATTGAATGTTTTATTTAAAAAACACTCAGGATAATTTTTGTATCTCAATAAAAAAACACACAAAAAATGATTACTGTATTATCGTATTATGTATACATATGGTTCCCTTTAATATCGAGCAATTTTTGTTTTTTGAAACATATTTTTCTATTCTACAAACAGTTTATGAGTAATTTAAAATGAGCAAGTTAGGTGATTGCTTCCACATACAGCATGCAATATTTATAAAATATTTACGAAATATTTATAATTATTTAAATATTTTGTAAATATTTATTAAAATATTTTATAAATATTTTTAAGACTTTAGATTGAATAGATCATAAATATTTATCATAAATACTCTAGCAAGTATTTGAGAAAAATACTTACAAAATAATTACTATAAATATTTATTTTTTACTTATCATAAATATTATATAAAATATTTCATCTATATTTTAAAAAATATATCAAATAAAGATTTTCATAAATATTTATCATAAATATCGTGTGCTGTTTGGGTCTGTACATATATACAGAGTGTTAAGATATATAAAACTTGAATACATGTTTTAACTATATATTTTAAGTATATATTTGATGATAAATTCTCACTTGTTTTCTTTTTATGATATTTCCTCTGGAGTTAGAAATTGCATCGCACTTTAGTTTTTATAATGACAGAAATCCGAATGTGTGCGATATAGTTGCAGCGTGTGCACTACTAATATAGGCGGTTACTCAGCATTACGTCACTTCTTAATCACGCTTGTTTTCCATCATTGTATTGCGCAGTGATTTCAATTTTAATTTTATTCCCAAACCCACAGAATTGAACTCGAATCATAAAATAAATTTTTATATTTTTTTCATCTAATAGGTTCCGCCTTACGTTGCTGGGTCTGCTCGTCCAACGTAAATGCCATGTGCAATGATCCTATGAACACTACAGATCACCAAGCTACATTTCATATCAGAACCTGCGATACGGGTCACTACGGCTCCTCGAAAGCCATTTGCCGAAAAATCGTTAAACAAGGTAAAATTTATCTGCTTCATTTATGTAGAACATTTTTAACATATTTAATTATATATTTAATTAATAATTTAATTATTATATACATATTTAATTAATTAAATAATCTAATGATTTTTTCTTAAAAAATTGAATTTAAAATTATTCGCGGAAGTCAATGTTTACAAGTAAAATGTTATTTTTTTCTCGTTTTTTTCATGCTTTTCTATAGCTTTTTATATTCATTGCGCATGTATGAATATATATGTATGAATATGTAAAAAACACGGGAAAAATAGCAGAATCTTTCTTTGTGAAATATTATTTACGAGTGCCCAGATCGACAGATCTTGCAGCATGCGTTTCTCTGCTTATTTCTTATTATTAAGAGGATGACGTATTACGAAATGTAGCTTAAATTACACTTTTGATGCGCTGTATCCTTTCTATTTCAAGTGTGACAATGCGGTAATATACACCGCTGTTGAATCATACGTGTATGTAAATGGCGATGATAATTAGACATTAAACAAGGTCGAGACCACACCTACGCGCGGAGGCAAAAAGTTACTCTTCAAAAACTCACGAGTTTGATTAACTTTGTTCGGAATAATGCGTTGTTCGTATGATTCAAATGGAGATTCCAAATAGAAAAAAAAAACAATATAGAAAAATAAATACTTAATCGACACATTATATTTGTTTTTTTGATTAAAGTATGCAATTATCTTTCTTCAAGTAACAAAGGTTTTAAAAGGAAAACTTCTCTTTAAGTCAAAATTATATCTTATTCCAAGTGTCAGAATAATGATCTAAAATGTGTGAATGCGAAATTACTCATTTTTCAACGTCAATTTTGCAATCAACTACAGTGTTTTTTCGAAAGAGGAACAGAGATGATGTGTCACGAACGTAGAGTCAGAATTATATTTTCTTGTATGTTGTTAAATTTGTCATTGCATAGTTTCACGATAAATTCAAGGTAGTAACCGCACATTGTACGTTAATATGACGGAATTCTAGCGTGACAGAAATATGTGTATGTGTATGTATAATATGAAACGCATCGTTACTAGATGAATACGAAAATTACGTAAGCGACAATTTTATGCTATTAAATCAACAGCGCACTCGATGATATAGAAAAATACAACGCGATACGATTGCGCGTGTTATAAATACCTTGAGGAAAAATCGTTGGCTTCTTCGTCGTTTTCTACAATAAATTAAAATACATACCCAACGTCCATTAGAAATAAAACTTCAGTCAATGGCGAGGCAAATAATTTCGATAAATAATTATGGGGTTGCAAAAATTAATTTGTATTTTTTTTAGAATATGGCGAGCGAATTGTCATACGTCAATGTTCCACTCCGTATCACGACGAGATCGATGTTGTTGACGGTTTATGCGGCAACTCTATGACACAGCCAGGACGCGACGTAATCGAATCCTGTCACATCTGCAGCACCGATTTATGCAATTCCGCGACAGATGCATCTGCGACGCGACTGCTTTACATCGGCGCGCTGATATCCTTTGCCTATATCTTCCAACAATCGAAATATGGCGCTCTTTAATTTAACAATCAATAAATTATTACGTATCGATTTTTATTAGTTGTGTCAGAGTAGCTAATAAAATGAAAGAAAACTTTCGCACAATAGCTACGAATACTTAATGTCGTCAATCTGTGACTAACATTTTTTGTTCTCTCTCTGCGGATTGATTATTATTTTCGATAGTTCTGAACGATCCGAAAGATGTATTGAAAAGTGTAGATGTAAGAGAGAAATATGTGTTTCGTATATAATTTTTAGCCCGATGTAATTCAATTATTATTTTTCACACAAACGAAATATAAGCGCGCGATTTTTACAAGTAATATTGGCTCACCAATTAATTTGTAAGTACAAAATAAAGAATATAACATAATTAATATTGTGTAGATTTTAATTTCTTTTCGAGAAACATTTTCTTTTTTTTTTCTGCTCCAAAAGCTAACGCGGTAAAGTCTCTCTGTAAAGTCAACTTTGTCACTTTAATATACGCCTCTGATAATTACAGTAGAAGAACAAATTAAGTTCATCGTTGTTACGTGTCATCTTTATTGGTTCAGCCTTGTTGCGTTCTAAGTAGACACATATTATTTCGAGACCGTCTTGACACGAGCGTTTCCTCTATTTTTGTCACAAGAGTTACCTTAAGTATATAATAATGAAAGATGAGAAGGTTATCAAAGAAAAGAAGATTAAAAATGAAAGCTTATCAGATATCCGTCCAGCGATTAGAATAATGTGTTCTCAAAAGGGACTGGCCGCGTGCCAAGATAATAAAAATCTTTCTCATATTTAATAATATCCTTCATATTATAATATATATTCGAGATTCTCTTACAATTAGATTCATAGATTTCGTATGTATATTTTCTTCGCGCGAAAGATTGTATATCGTCTTAATTAAAGTGTAATATCAACGTTACATTACGTAAAATCTGTAAAAATTAAAAAACTATTTTAAGGAAGTTGATAAGCTCTCTGAAAGCGCTTAAAAATAAAATTAATGCAGGCACATATTTGTACGCGTTTCGTGCGCACTGCCATTTCATTATGGACTAAACGCTGTCTATATAATGACATTTTATTATAATTGTAATAGCCGACAATTATCAAAAAATATCTATAAATATAAGACATTTATTTCCTACTTATAAATAAAATGTAAATCACGAAAATGGTTCTACGCCACGCATTATATAAAACCATTTCCGATTCAATTTTTTTCGTCATTTTTTTTTTTAATTGGACAGGCATATAAGTATACGGTACGATTTATCGGCTGATTTCATCGCTTGAAAACTCATAAATGTTTCATATAAATAAATCAATTTTATTATTGTTAGAATTTTATTATTATTAATTTGCAATCTAATAATATTATATATATATATCGACAAATGTTTTAAATGAGTTTCATCACCTTGGTATTTATTGCGCAAGTTTCCTTCTCAGTTTGACGGATAAACTATTTACTGAGCGGCTGGATTTTTCCAACCAAGCTGACTAATCTATACATAAGTGTGATAGTTTGTTATCTTTGCTTTGTCATAAAAATAATCTCATTATAGTTATGCAACAATTTTTTTTCAATTTTGATATATAGTAGCAACTTTAACAATACAGAAAATAGTAGTAGTTATTTTAATGGGCTATGATAAAATGTAAAAGAACTATTATATAAATCTCAGAGAGAGAGAGAGAGAGAGAGAGAGAGAGAGAGAGAGAGAGAGAGAGAGAGAGAGAGAGAGGATAGATTCCATTTAAGATTAATTCGTCAATAAAATTAATTAGCTTTATCAGCAAAAAAAATATCAATATATTGCTCTTGAATTTTTAAGTGCTATAAAAAATTGCTAACAATTTTTTAAAATATAAATCGGCCTATAAATCACACTTATCTGTTGCAAAATTTCTATCACAAATCACTGAGTAGGTACTAATCATCGTTATACACGATAATTATATCCAAATGCACTGAAAATGAGCGAACCGTTGCAGTTACATGGCACGTCTTTTCACGCGCAGACACATCAATTTCGCGCACGTGATGAAGAGAATTTGTTGTTGCTGACCGGATCACATCTGCAAACGCAACACGAGGGAAACAGGAACCAATCCATAAATATACCTTTACAATCGTTGTCTGGATCGTAGGCGAGCAACCTGTGCCATTTGTACTTCTGCTCGCATCCGCAGTCTCCGCTGCATCGATTTGTTTGCGTTTTCCTATGAAAAATACAGTCTATGCAATATTTATTTTATTAATCCGTACATCAATCTATGAGATATATATTTATGAATACAAAGAGAGAATAAAGTGTCGTTATATATTTTTAATAAATAATTAAATTTATTATATGTATATAATAAATTTTTTTTTTCGCTACATGAAACTGATTGTGTTTCTCACAAAATTCAAAAAATCTCGCAATTGTGTTTTACTTACGAGCACACTTCCTGATGGATAGCTTGCTCGAAATGTTGAGTATTTACAATGGCGCGAATCTTCCCGGCGCTATTACTTGCCCAATAGGGAGTCACGATCTCAACCTTTGATTCGCACGCATCAACTCTGCAATCATTATTAATATATTGTCAATATCTTTCTTTATTCATTTTTTATTATTTTATTATTTTATGAGAGAGAAAAAGTTTTCGAAAAAAAAATTGTAATACTACTGATAAATATATAATGTTATACATAATGATGGATCTCAAGCTAAGATGGTATAAAAAAATAATAAAATAAAATAATAAATAATAGAGCAAATAAATAAAAATAATAAATATAAGACATAACAATGAAAAATACGAATTAGTAATAATATGATATAATAATCAAGAAGGAATAATCAAACGAGCTTTTCGATTCCTAATCTTTACCTGCCACTCTCTGTGTTGCGATTTTTTCCGAAAGTTTGTCTGGTATTTCTTTTCTTGCTGAAATACTCCTCGTCGATTTCGCCTTCCGCATGTAATTGATCGTTAGGTCCACCATCTGGAATGTCATGTCTCCGTGCGTCTCTGCTTTTTCTTCGTGTTCTGGTACGATGTCCAGGTTCGTTCGATCCGTATCCTGGATTCATTTCAAAGTCGCCGTACATCCTTTTCATCAACGCTTTATTTTCATCAATAAAACGCTCTATTCGCTCTCTGCAACAATTGATTTTAATTAAATGCCGACTTACATTAATCGATGATATATTATATTAATAATCTTTTTATTCTGTTTTATATGAAAATATAAACTTGAGGATATGCGAAGTAAATTAAATAACAAATGGAATTATTTATATTTACATTGGATATGTGTTTCCGGCGGTTGGACAAAACAGCTGATGATATCTTTTGATGCATGGCACACCTCGGACCAAATCTCCCCTTAATTCAACACCTAACGCTACCGAAAGAGCGGTCCAGAGTATCTGTGCACAAATAAAAGTTTGTCATAAGTAGTATTTATTAATTACATATATAATACATAATATTACAAGATAGTTCGGAGAAAGGAAATTTTATGTCAACTGCTTTTATCGTTGTATATTTAATGTAAAAGCGATCAAATTTTAATTACTCAATTTTACAGCAAAGCTTGTGTTTGCTGATAAAACAAGAAAATCTTTGCTGTTAAATAATTTTACGTTATTAATGATGCCTATTGAATACTGATTAAATTTTCCATAAATTTAGTATCTTTGATAAGTCTTTTTGCTGTCTACATAATTAATAAAGTTTACTACGAGGAAAATATTTTTCGCGCCAGAGCAAATATTTTTTCTCTATTTATCTACACCGGAAGTAGATATTGGTTAATTAAAGATCACCTTCCTACATTTATCTTTCAATTCAACTTACAGTCAGCATTCAGTAGGCGTCATTCATAATACGAAAGAATTCTGACGTTGATTATGACGCGGTGCATTGCCCACAAGAAATGACTCATACTGCGCGCGGAAGCTGAGTCAATTATTATTCATATGCATATAAAATCTGAAAATTAGATTTCTGCGAATTTTTTTTAAATTTCCCAATAGAAAACGAAAGGCGAATTGTATGGAAAGTGAGTAAATATTTATTACAAATATTAAAGTAAAAGTCAAAAGCAAAAACGTCAAACGTGGGTCCGTTCACTTTGAAATTAGCGCTACTAAATTTATCAGAAAAATCTTGTCAGGAAGTACAAATTGCATAAGAAATATTTATTATTATTATAATTAGAATTCTAATATTTTCTTGAAAAAAGAAACAAAAAAGGAATTTTTACAACTTCTTATTCTCGATATATAATCTCATATAAATGGAAAATGAAAAGCAATTTTTTGATGTCATTATTAGACGAAATAAAAGAATAGATAATAAACGAAGAAAATTTGTTATTCGAATAATCGATTGTCTAAGTCTAAGAAATGATTTTGAGTCTACGATAAGCGCGACGTGTGGGCACGAGGTCGCATGTCGTAAGAGAACGAAGAAATTTCGGTAGTCCACTCTCGTCTCTTCGCAAGTCTCGCAAATAAGGATATTCGCAGTACTCGCGGATGATTTACGCACAATCGTCGTCGAGAGTTCCTAATCGGACGTTTAATTTTAACATTTTTCTCAGCGAAAGATTATAAGTGGTGCATTCGGTACTTATTTCGATCTTTCGCGAACGACTTATACGGTGAAATGTCAATGTAAAATCTCCATCTCGCGATTAGATAAGGAATAATAATGATGATTCATAATTTATTCGCGCGATCAATCGCGCGGTCGAGAGCGTTCGGAATATTGCCTTCAATCAATCGTGTTAATCAATCCTTTTTTCGTTTTGATACACATATTAGATCCTGGTTTTTTATATTCGAAATATGCGTATATATAATTTGATTTAAAATCATCACCTTTAATTTCTTCGCCAACTATAATTTGTTCTCGTTAGAAAATTACACTCGAATCGATACACCATATAATACAAAGTTGACGGTTCATCATCTCAATGTCAGTATGATTGACCTCAAGAGAATTCTGTCACGACCTCGGGCCGATACAGAGGAGTCATTACAGAAGGCGGTGAATGAAGATGTAAATAACGCGAGAGAGAGAGGTAAAAGGGATTCATGCGAAACGCTCAAGACAGGTGTATGCATCTGTCCGATCGTACATTCTCGTTGATCCTCTAACAAAGATACTCCGGGGGTCATGGGTGCTCTACGCGGGAAATGTCACGCATTGTTATAGACTTTGAAAGTCCCTGTAGTTAGGTCCCCACGATCGCATTTGTCGATTATCAAACGCGAAATTCACGCATCATTAAGATGATAATTTTTCTTACTCAGCCGCTTTGCCTCGGCAAATCCGTGACACTGCGCTTTTATTCAGACAATTTAATAAGGGGATTAATAATCATTCATTATACGGTACGTTCGACTCACGTGTACTTGATTGTATTTCATACTTGTGACGACGATATCATCGTCTCGATCAAAGAGAAAATAAAAAGAGAAAGCAAGAGCTGAGCTTAAAACTCACCGGTATCTGCACAAATGTCCCATTATTAAGCTGAGGATACGAATACAGAGGTACCACAGGAACGGAACCATTTTTCAGGAAGATTGGACCTTGGATAGGTGTGACATGTGCGTTTGATGGTATGTTCTGATCTTCGTCGTCGTAATAATCATCAAAATCATCGTCATAGTCCAACACGGCGTGGACCGAAGTTTTGGCATCCGGACCGATGGAGCTTCCGCCGTTGACTCTCGTGTAACTTTAGACAAATTAAATAAACGTCGACAGAATTCTCGATAACAACAGAAGAGGAAATCTCTATTTACCCTTGAGGTCTTTCCGGATAGTTCTCCTGTTCCTCTATCCGAGACTTGATCGGCTCCGGCGACCGAGAGTGATGATGCTGATGCTGTTGCTGCTGAAACGATGAAGGGGGAAGGGGCGGTTTCATCTGTTGCTGCTGCTGCTGCTGCTGTAGCCTCGGTTGCGTTCTTCTAAAGTCCTGATTATACCCTGTGTAACGAGTATCCTGCGTCGACGAAAAGGACGTGTGTTCCGCGTAGATCTCCGGACTCCTCTGCTGAACAGATTGACGTCGATGCTGATGATACTTGACCGGTGGTGCGTAAGGCTCGTTGCGAAAGGTCTCCTGCTCGTTGTAGTTTGGCACGGATCCCGATGGCAACACGGCGTTCAAGCCGAGATTGTTGACCGTTGTATGTCCTCCCGTGTACAGAAACGGCGCCATCGTCGCCGACTGATAGGGCAGACTGAAATTCACCAACGCCATTTCAACGTGTTATCTGCACCAGATTATTTCCACACTCTAAGACTTTGTCCTTCACGTGGCTGACAAATCTGTCGAAAGGCTGGGTTGATTGTTAACTCGATCCGGCGTAGGACAGATTCGTTTCCTCGTTGCGGGGATCATGATAGAGTCATTGATGACTTTGACATAAGCTCCAAGGACAAGGGGACCGAGATTGTCCGGAGTAAAGTGTCAAATCGGGTCCGTTTCCTAGACGCGTGATTAATTGCCTTCAAATTCCTTTGTAAATCTAATCTGTCTATTTTTCAATCAACAGCGGCACGATCAGTCGCAAAATCTGATCCGGATATTGACAATCGGATCGATCAGGATCACCGTTTTCTCTTACCTTCTCTTACAAAGCAGCGAGATATCTGAAATGTCAAGGAAATTGTAATATTGTATTGTGTGAAGAAAGAATTATGCAAATAAAGATATCACTGCCGAAATTATCATTTATCATTGAATTGTCAATGTATCTATTTCAATCGTCATCACAGAATTTTATTTTAAAAAATAGTAAATAAAATAGCGAATATTAAAATTATCGCACCGCAAATTCTTCATCCATTATTTGATGAAAAATTTATAATAATTAATTGTCAAATAATTGTCGATTCGGATCACGTTTTCGAGTGCACGTCATCTGTTTGTACGAAGGGAGAATAACGAACTCTAATTCGTTGAGTCACTCGTCCGTAGAAAGTGCTCCGCGTCCCGGATCAAGTAGTGAGATACATGTGCGTTGATACATATAATGAGTAAAAGGTAATCGCGTAACTCAAAATTTAAACTAAAGAAACTGGAGCAAAATAAATTAAACTAAAAATAATATTTCTGTGTCTCTAATTAGATTTTTTTTAATTAAAAATTTATTTATCATTTAATTAATATAATTATTTTTATTAATATATTATTTTTCTTTAAATTGCATACACACCAAACGTACTAATTTTTTTATATATTTTAAATATAAAAATAAAGTTTTTAAAATTATTAAATTATCTAATCATACAAAATAACGAATCTGCGACGCGCTATCAATCGTGTTAAAAAATAGCCTTAATTATATCGTTAAATATAATTCGCGCAACATGAAAGACATAAAACATCTCGGGAACAATAATGATTGTGTTGTGAATCAGAATTATATAAATATATAATTAGAAAGACGTAGTTTATCCGTAATTTCCTCATTTTATTTCTTTCCTGCTAGTTCTTCTCGAAAGCGTCTATCTAGTTTTTAAACGCAAAAAACGACCTATTGCAATGCAGGACGTTGATATAAAATAACGATTGTTATGCCAACGCGTGTGGCCGACGAAATTTATTTGGAAAGTCGAACGAGTTTGGCCGCTCGTCACTTTCGCCCATCGGGTTTATACCGTGTTTCCAGTCGAATATGCAAAACGGTTTTCACTAAAGGTAAAAGCAGGACTATCCTATCTTGTCGAGACACTCTCTATTTTTTACGAAATACGTCCGAAACAATCGTAGAAAGAAAATGATCCCTCAAAAAAATTCCGTATAATAAATTTTTCTCTCCCTGTAATTAATTCACTTACATCAAAGTAATATCAATATATTTTAGGATAAACAATAAATAAATAAATCATTAGGTGTTGGCTAATCGGTTATCAAAGTAATAAAACTCGCGTGCAGGCTCCTTAATTAATTAATTAACGCTATTTAATCCATGTCAAATATGCCATGTGCGCCGGCGATATTTTCCATCGCGCGAATCAAATAGGTAGCGAATATCTTTCTTCATTCAACGTAAATAAAAAAAAAAAAACTCGGCTAATTACGAAAGAGCAACAATTGTTTATGTACAATGTCAGCTATAATACAATTATGACTGACTTATGCAAATAAATGCAAATGGTAAGGAGAAAATTCATGGTAATTCTCTCGAATATGCAAATGAAATGGCATAATCTTACCTGGCATTAACGCGCGCCTTTAATTCGCACACTTTTGCAGCGCGTAAACTCGAATTTGCGTGAACCAGGGGCAAACCGATCCAGAATGCATTAAGGATCCATCCATCCGAGCCGTTCCCACTTTCACTTCGCGTACGTGAGGAATCGTTCTGGAAGTGTCGTAATTGCTCGGGAATTAATCGGGAAAAATCGAATTAAAATAAATAAAAAAAAATAAAAAAAAAAAAAAAAAAAAAAAAAGGGACGAAGAAGGAACTCGCGCACACGCACGCACACACGCGTAGAGCAGTTTGCGATGCGACACGACGATGCCGTTGCAGTATCGGTCGCATCGGACAAACGACGACTGAAGGAGGAGATGACTTTTTAACCAGCTGTGCATACAGAAAGAACGAGAATAAAGAGAAGTGTCCCTCGATCGTGATGCGAGTAAGCGCGACTCGGGTTGTGTGGGTTCTCTTACTTTTACGCTACGTGTATATCCCTTCCCAGTTGTCTCTCTCTCTCTCTCTCTCTTTTTCTCTCTCTTTTTTTCTCTCTCTCTCTCTCTCTCTCTCTTTCTGCTCGGAGCTCCCTACCTTTAATTTCGATCGTACCTTCGATTCTTCATCGCCGCGAGGGGTCATTAATGTAATAACTTTCAACGCTCTTATCTCGCGCTTTACTTTCGATTATTCTTATTTCATGCGGGACTGTTCGCTTGTTTTCGATAATAAATGAAATCTGTTTTCTTTTTCTAATCCAAATCGAGCTAATACGAGAGTTTGATCATTTAATAACGACCCTTGGTTATCAAAAAATATGTAATATTTAATGAATGATAATTATCTTTATGATGCTCGATTGCACTTGCAATTGATGATATATCAATCGTTCTTTTGTATCAAGAGATCTTATTAACTTATTAACCCTAATACATATCTTGTTTTTTGCACAAATAAGAGGCAGAAGAAAGAGAGAAATCAGATATTTTTTTCCATTAATATTTATTTAAATAGAATATAATTGGCCAATTACTCTCTTCGTTTCCACTTACTTTCCTCAATTCGATCAACGTCTTTTAAAACGCATTTTTACTAAAAATAATCTTGTGAAGCAAATAGAGTGATGTGACAAATATAGAATTTTTTTAATGCATATATGAATGTAAAAGTCGAATATATAAATACGACACAAGTCACGCTTCCGGGGTAAATCCACGTTTCTCAGTAAGGCGCGATTGCATGCGTCACTTGTCATAATCAATGCAAATAAGCGTAGGAAACCTATATATATATAATTTTCTTTGTATATATATATATATATATATATATATATATATATATATATATATATAGAAAATTACTTTTATTCCGATAAATAAATAAATATATATATATATATATATATATATATATATATATATATATATATCGTAAATATAGATTTACGATTTTATTTCTATACTTTTTCTCACTTTTATGTATTCATATTAGTGTTTTGAAACAAGTTTTTTGTTTACAGAATATTGATTAGACGCTAATTGAAATAATTAATTAAATATTGAAATTATTATTACACTTTGAATATGTATATATCCAAAGAAAATTATTATATATTATAAATTATATATATCCCAGACAGCACGAAATATTTATAATAATTATTTAAATATTTTGTAAATATTTATTAAAATATTTTATAAATATTTTTAAGATTTTAGATTAAATAGATCATTAATATTTATCATAAATATCCTAGCAAATATTTTCAAAATATTTACAAAATAATTACTATAAATATTTATTTTTTACTTATCATAAATATTATATAAAATATTTCATCTATATTTTAAAAATATGTCGAATAAAGATTTAATAAAATATTTATATAATATTAAAAAAAATATATATATTTTCATAAATATTTATCATATAATATTGTGTACTGTCTGGGACATATATATGTAAAGAAAATTATTTTTACTTCGAGATGTTCGATACAAAATCGCATATTGGGCTGGCTGTACGTTATTCTTCGAGTTTGATTCCATTTGACATTACGTAACTAATGCTTTTCTGTTTGTCTATTTGCCTTTGATGTGTACAATTGCGCAATGGTAATCTTGACATCTTTAAAGAATTGCTTCTACGTCATTTGTGCGGGACGTCGCTAACAGTATTAATGTAAACTTATTTAAAAATTATCTAAAACAAAAATAAAAGAAATATATATATATATATATATATATATATATATATATATATATATATATATATGTATAATCTAAAAATATTTAATTAAAATTACAGGATGTTCTACAATTGGTGAAAAACCTATTAATGGCAGATTATTTGGAAACGATTTTTCCTCAGCGAAAATGTCAAGGCGTCAAAATAATTTCCGAGTTATTTAAGCGATTGAAGAAAAAGGCACTTTTTGCAAACTAAACTTTTTGCAGTTAAAACATTACCAAAACTACATTCGTCAGTTAATTTCAGATAAAGTTTACTCTAATAGAATTTTAATTTAAGGCTTAATTACAAAAATATATAATAAAAAATTGGAAACTTGGAAAAAATGACGTCCCTCGATATTTTCACTGAGGAAAACTCGATTTCAAATGATCTCAAGAATCTGATATTAGCAAATTTATTTATATTATAAAGAAAGTCAAATTTTTTATTTGTCTTAAAGTTTTAATAAATTAAATATTACATTATACATGTAAATAATTCAAAGTGTAGTAATACAATAATAATACAATATTTTGAAAATATATTTTTTTGAAATATTATATAAATATTTTATTAAAATATTATATAAATATTTTATTAAAATTATAACATATTTTATTAAAATCTTTATTCGACGTATTTTTAAAATATAGATAAAATCTTTTATATAGAATAGATAGATAAAAGTTTATTGGATTCCCCGATGGGGATACAAAGGCTTCCGTTCTGCATATATTTTAAACATCTAATCAATACAGTAGTAGTTCTAATAACTCCAAATAAAATTACCATATTATCATAACTTCCACTTTATCTTATTATAACTCAAGTTAAACCTATAAGTGAAAGGACAACAGTAGAAGGACATATTCAAATATATTACACGTATTAGGTATTTAACTATTAAATATTAAATATTAGATATTATATATTAGATATCAAATATTATATATTACATATTATAAACGTATTAAATAGACCTAACAACATATTAAACGCACATATTAAGTAAAACCTATATCACTTATGCCACTTATTGTTAGCATATTTCTAAATTTTTCTAAACTTACTAGACTACTAATACTGCCCTATCACTTAAAAAACAGTTCTAGTCTAGTAGCACATATAAATAAAAAAACATACTCAGATTAACAAAATATCAATAAACTAAATAGGATAATTAATAAGGAAACGTCCCTTAAGGTCCGCCTATCTTGTGTCTCTGACGTTTTAATAGCACTAAATCAATAAAATAAAAATCAATGAGATAAACAAAGCAATAAATATAATCACACAGACATTCTAAATTATATACTTTAATTCCTCATTCTCTCTATCTCTTGTAGAAAGCTTATGTCTCGGAAATCTTTTATATAATATTTATGATAAGTAAAAAATCAATATTTATAGTAATTATTTTATAAATATTTCTCAAATATTTGCCAGGATATTTATGATAAATAATTATCATCTATTCAATCTAAAATTTTAAAAATACTTCAATAAATATTTACAAAATATTTAAATAATTATTATAAATATTTCGTGTTGTCTGGGATAGATATATATATATTTATATTTAAAGTATAATAATAATTTCAATATTTGATTAATTATTTCGATTAGCGTGTAATCAATTTTGTATGCAAAGAACGTGTTTCAAAGCACTAACATAAATGCATAAAAGTAAGAAAAAATATAGAAATAAGATCGTAAATCTATATTTACGACACATATATGTCGACAAAGCTGAAGAGGAAAGGACTGAAAGGGAACCGAATGCCTGGTGCGCACGGGCCCGTGATAGGCTTACCCTCGTTAGAGTTCATTATTGTGCAACCGACAATGAACCATGAGCAAACGCTCGGCAAGCGACACCTTTCCTTACCCTTGAGAGAAGGAAGCCTCTTTGTAGGAGATCGAATGTACCGAGTGCACGCAGCCTCCTCTCCGTGATGTGTATAATAATGCGGATACGTGATCGGCTGATCCTGATTTCCAAGTTGCAATATAATTATAGGATTCGACTGAAAATCACTCTAACGCAAATTTTTTACAAGAGACATTTTTATTTTTTATTTTTCAAATATTTATGTCATCGATGCGATGATGTAATCAAAAATAATATATACTTTTAATATGATAATTTAATTTTCTGCTTATTAGTTATTAATAAATTTATTTATATATTAAATTTAATTTATATATAAAAATTAAATTATTGCATTAACATTCTTGAATGTGCGTATCCAGCTTCAGATATCATACGAAAATATGTTTAAAGAATTTTTTATCTTGCTTCTATTTAAAATAGAGACAGATGTGTGTAAATAAAGATGAAAATTTCAATTTTTCGCTTCTATTTGTCTTCCTGTACACGTAGCTTCTATGTTACAACGGTAACCTACTGTTATAGAATTATAAATAAGTCGCGTAATAAATTCAACCGGAACCAGCACTATAAAAAAAAAAAAAAAATGGTTTGCGCACGTGACACGTACGCCGTATGGCCAGAGTTTCGCAACTCTCGCACGACAATTCCATGATTCACGCTTGATTATGCACGCCTAACGGTCGCAATAAATTCGTTATGTGGAGGTTTGTACAAACGATTGTTCTCCCGCGTCAGATACGACGAATTTGTCACTTTAAGTCGTGAGCGACATATATATGGACGATAGTTACTGTATACGATATACGACTGTCCCGATAAAAAAAAAAAATAACGCATTGTTATGCTAGAGATTTGAAATCGAGTCGAGAAATGAAACGGAATTCGAAGGTGACAGGTCACGTGAAGTGCCAACGCCCACATACTTGAAGTGTCGTTCCGGCTATCGATCATAATACATGTCAATGACACGCAAGAGAGCGTACTCTCTGTTCTTCGTTTATAATCAATTTTCGACTATTCCGATTTGATACTCCTTCTTTATCGTTTTCCGATTCATATCAACCAATACTATTTATGTACACGTGGAGCTAAATGTCAAAATCCCACGTGTATTTTAAACTCTCGACTTCCGCGTCTCTTCATATCTTCTTCTTTTTTCCTTTTTAAGAATTCTCTCGGTTCTTGAGAAAATTTATTCATAAAAGTAATGATATACGCGTGTAGTCGAATGTTAAATAGTACTAGTGCTAGGACCATTGTGACATCGAAGTGATAGCGGTTGGCCTTGAAGCTCGCGGGGGCGTGAATAGAAAAAAGTCCTAGTACGATATATATAAATGCTGTATATGTGCATTAAACCGTGATAATTGACGTTGACATGTTCGCTCTGACAAGATCTCTTTGCGTTCTTTAGCGCGGAAAATTAAATTATAAAAAAAAGAAACTGGAAATAACGCAAAAATTTCTCTCTGTTGTATGCAACAAAGAAATCGCTCATGAATGACTGGTGATTACTCTGCATAAATTCAATCATTTATAATCACTCGGATAAAATAAATTTCCATATATGTTTCGATACGAAGAAGGACATTCGATTTATTTCTCGCTCTTATACTAAAAGAAAACAATATACAATTAACTATATAATATTCGTTTAGCCTGGTGACTGATTTAAGAACCCTCGGGCCAACATTGTACATGTATATATTTTGCGATATTTTTTTTTATGACGGATATGATTACATATGTGTTAAATATGAGACGAGACACGTCCAAGTTGAAAAGATAACGCATATGCATGTATCGAACATTATTTAACTCTCTAAAACAATAAATCATCGTTTTATGTCTACAGTCCTCGGAAAGAATATACGTCTCGTTTTAAAATGCTATATAGTCGTAACATACGCGTAAAAAAGCATATATACATATTATTCGAGGCATATGTGTGTTGGCGCAATACATTTTTAATAAAATCATTACAGGACAAGCTTTTATATCGCTCGAAATATTACTGACAATGATGTAATAAATTCTTACATTTTCCAAGGAGTATTTGCATAATAACGCAAAACACCGATAATAGCAGCAAACATTTATGAGAGCTAAGTGATTTCATTGTGTAATTGGGTTAATTAATGTAATTGTGTAAAAATAACTTAAATATAAATACTGATTACGTGGAGTATACTAAAAATATCATTTAAATTGCACATATTATATTATCGAAAATAATAATTATTTTGTTCGATAGGTGAAGTATAAAATATTAGTAAAATTCGTTTGCGTCGTATTTTGTATAAAAATCCAGTATATATATATATATATTTTTTTTGTTTCCTTTCTGAGATTGTTTTCTCTCAGACATGCATAAATATATTCAATCGCACTCGTTTTACTTTGAAAAATTTAAACAGTACACACGCAACGCAAATTAATATAAAATATAAAATTACAATATAATCTTTAGGACTAATCCGTTAGAATTAAACAACCTAATTTATATCACAGCTACGATATCAACTTACAATTAGTTGAATTTGTCAACGTTGAGTGTCATAAAGTTGAAAAGTTTTTATAAGCTCTCTATTATTTGCAGACATTTATATATTCACACAGTGACATCAATAGATATTCAGACAATTGTTACTCGACATTTTCGAAAAATTGTATTTACACATGTTTATCCAACAGTATGGAATTCTTATAAATAAATGAAATGAAATAAAATAAAAAAATAAAATAAAAATGAGAGAACACGCACACTATACTATTGTACGTATTATGTACAATAGTATAATTCTATAGATATTCATCTATTGATTAAAATAATAGTATAAAATGGATCTACAACAATTGAATATAAGATGTGTAAAATGAGGTAAGAATGTAAAACACAATTGACAAATAATCCTAGACGATGACAAATCACTTAGATGATTATTGCTTCGAATTAAAAAACAGTCCTCTAATAATATCTATTAAATATATTCGCGATGTATGAATTTATTGTCTGAGGAGCATATATGCTTAATTATATCACTAAACTATTTTCACATTTTTAAGCAAGCCTCAAATGTCTAACAATAAGTACTACGAATAGTTCAGTGCTATGATCAAGTCAACAAATCGCATCACGAATAGTGGAAATCGATGGAAGATGTATTGAATATTGGAAACACAGGCAAAACAGGCACTGGGATGATAAAAAAATTCTTCGGTTTAAGAATCGTCGCTATCGCTCTCACGCTGTTCCCGTGATATTTCGTCTACGTGACATGACCTATCGCCGTCCACGTTCCTATCGAGATTATGAGAATTCCATAACGGAAGCCATTTATTCACGAACCACCAATGCACCGAGAGTCTCCCGTGATTGCATTCCGTCCTCTCGCATCTGCCGAGGAGCTGACATACTCCGGCTAGATTGCCACTTTGGCTGCGAATACAAGAGTCGTCGCATGTATGTTGACGTCCCACGTTCCGGTTTACGGGGCAGATGGAAGCGTTTGACGTAGAAGCGCCGGGAGCGAATACAGATCGCAAGATCGAAGACGGGTTGGACTCACCGAATCTCGCGTTAGATGCCGCGTTAGAAGTCGAGGGGCCAGGATCCGCATTACTCGGCGGATTCCCATTGTTGGATGCGCTTCCGTGACCAGAAAGCATCGAAGCGCGGTCCATCCTACCGACGTGAATCATGGCGTATAGAGGATTATTGACGGACTGTCCAGTCCGGTTAATCCAATCCAAATATCTCCCGATATAAATCGCGGAATTCGAGTCGGATAGAATTTTAGCGCGGCAAGTGCATTTGGCGGGATTTCTACAGTGACAGCACTCCATTTTGAATAATTCGGCGGCGCGAAGAGCGTTGACGGGAAATTTTGTGTAAGAATATTCGCCGCGACAGAACGGGCATCTGCAATTTCTCGAGACTTGATACACGTAGTGTCGAGAATTGACGGGATCCTGATACCGTGATCTGTTGTGTAGATTGTTACAATGATGACAGATGTATCTCGCGTCTGCGTGTCTACAAAACGGACACGTGCAATTATATGCGGAGCGTCTCGTGGAAGCAGACGCGATGTTTTCCGTGGAAAAACAATTACGACCTAATCTGCTTAGGGAGTTCTGATGAAAGTTACTACTCAGTCGAGAATAATCGATGTAGATGTGTCTCGGTTGATCGTATTGGCTCGCATTTCTGGTACCCTCCACGTCATTCAAGAAACTGTGAGTGGGTACGTGATATTTGTAATAATGACAGTGCGCTCTACTGCTACACGATATCCGTTCGTTTATTCTTTCGTATGTATGATTATCCCCGTTATTTTGATTGTTTTGAGCTAGTGGTTCGTTTCGAGGAACCTCTGCGTTTTCATCGCGGTCATCGTCGTCGTCATTGTCCAAACGCTCGTAAATATTCTCCTCCGGTTCCTGCTGCTGCTGCTGTAGTCGACGATTGTAATTGCGTATTAAATCAATCGGATTTTGATAGTTTGGATTCAAATTCGGGTGAATCTGTAGCGTATTGTTATTGGGACGATTTTGTGGGAAGGCGCGAGAGGCTAACGCGTGACCCGCGTTTTGATAACCGTCTTCCCTCTCTTGATTATTTCTACCTTGATTCATTATCACCGCGGCCAATTCGCCGTTCTCGTATCGTTGACAAACGCAACGCGGGCCTTGACAATTGTGGCTCGCGCCGCGATTTTGCACACCGCTGGGCCCGGCTTCCCGCGATGAGTCCGATATCTCGGCACCCGGGTCCGTGTTCTGTTCTGTCGCATGCCCAGCGGATTGTAGACCTCACATTGTCATTGCCGGAGCCATCGGTTTATCGATGATGGCTACACCCGCGTAGCTACGTCCCACTCCCATGCAAGTTGGTAAAGTGGTCCAGGTATCGGTTCTTGGAGAATACACTTCTACCGACGCTAAACTGGAAGAACCGTCATCTCCACCCACAACGTACAAAAGTCCGTTCAATGCCACGACACCTATTGTTATTAGCTCGTATTAGATTTATTAGACAATTAGAAGGAACAAAAAATAAACGTCCAAAAACTTACCGGCGTTACGACGGCAAAGTGCCATGTCACTGACGGGAGTCCATTGGTTGGTCTCTGGATTAAATGCTTCTACGCTTTTTCGAACCAGCGGACCATCATGACCTCCCACTGCGTATAAAATACCATCCAGGACACCGACACCCGCACCGCTACGACGCGCGGACATTTCTGGTACAGGTTTCCATTGATCTTTCTCTGGGTTATAACACTCGACACTGGAGAGACATTGACGAGATTCTCCATCATACCCGCCAACCTAATTGCAAGAAACTTTTTCCATTATACATTACCCAGACAGCCTAAAAGTATTTATAAAATATTTACAAAATATTTTATAAATATTTTTAAGATTTTAGATTAAATAGATCATAAATATTTACCACAAATATCCTAATAAATATTTAAAAAATATTTAAAAAATAATTACTATATTTATTTTTTACTTATAAATATTTTATAAAATATTTCGTCTAAATTTTAAAAATATATCAAATAAAGATTTTTATAAAATATACATAAAATATATATTTCAAAAAAATAAATTTTCATAAATATTTATCATAAATATTGTGTGCTGTCTGGGTAAATGTATACTGAATCGATATACGAGATCTAAGCAAGCATACTTAATGTTTGAACTTACGGCATACAACAATCCTTTAACGACGCCCACTCCTACGCTACTGCGTCGCGTTGACATTCGCGCTATTGGTCTCCATTCGCGAGTGCGGGGATCATATACTTCGGCTGAATTTAAACCTGTCGAACCATCAAAACCACCGACCTACGAAATAAAAAGAATATTAGTTTTAATTTAAGAAAAAAAATCTAATGACATTTTATGATTTCAACTCGCATCGACTACAGGGGAAAAGTATTAACAACGTACAGCATAAACACAATTGCCGAGCACTGCTACTCCGAGCGTCGATCTCCTGGCTTCCATCTCGGGACAGGGTGACCATTGATCCGCTGCGGCATCGTAAATGTCAACCGTTCGTACTCTTAGTGATCCATTGAATCCACCAACGGCGTACACACGTCCGCCAAGAACACAAAGTCCTATAAATCAATACAAAATTCTGCATTACTTTGTAAAGAAAAAAAACAATGCCTTATCATAAATATATATATATATATATATATATATATATATATATATAGATATAGATATAGATATTACCTGCTCTACAACGTCGTGTTGGCAATTCGGAAACTTGATACCACTTTTCCTCTTTAAAGTCATAACACTCGACACTCCTGATCGCTTTTGGAGCTTGGCCACCAACAACGAGCAGTACTTTAGGCAAACCTCTTGGCTGTCTCGGTTTGGTACGTGGCGTTTTAAACAGCGATTTTTGCTCACCCTTCAGTAAATGATATTTTAAGGCTTCAATCAAGAAATCTTTACCTGTGGAAATTCATAATATATATTTTTTTATCCATCATCTTTTTTAGATAGTCATATATATATATAGAACAAACTTACATTGCAAATTTGCCTTGAGAAGTGGTTCCTCTTCCACACGTTGTACTAAATATTCTTGGGACAGCAAAGGTAAGCGCACATACTCCATTAACAGAGCTAATTCGGACTGTCTCTTTTCGAGGTCGTGGTGTACCCATGAAATGACACATTCAAATACTTTCTCTTCAGAAGGTACCATTAAACGGTCACTACAAATAAGCTTCGCTACTTGCTCAGCTGCTAGTGTCAAGAATTCTTCCGCATCAACCACTTCTCTACAATATAAAAAAAAATTTAACAATGATTATCATTGCAATACACTCTAATTTAATGGCTTAAGACTCGAGTGAACTTACGAAAAATGCTGCTCAATGTAGCTGTCAGCATGTGACAATAACTCGAGACATCCGTGGAGATCCGCAAATGCCCTAATACCAAGACAGTTAGAGGGATGCAATTGGGCTTGCAAGAAATCGCAACAGGCATCTCGAACGTCTGTCAATTGTAACAAATTGGCAGCAGGTAAAAGAACCTGTACATTATCCTCTGTGACATGAACTTCAGCGGAATAAACATAATCCACCAATAGCTCCAACGCCGAATAATCTACACCTTGCAACGTTATCCTCTCTTGATCACGCTCCTCAAAACTTGTAAACATAGCGTAGAAGTAAGGGCTACATGCAGCAAGAACCATTTTGTGAGCAGGCACCTCCATACCACTATCCGCTACTAAGATGACATCGCAGAGTAAATTTTTCCTAAATAATAGTGCCAAAGTGTTTAATTTTTTTCTCATAAAAATGTATGTCAAATATTTTGATAGATTAATAAAGATATATACTTTCTCATCTCATTAATAACGTCAAAGGCTCGATTTGTATGATGGTGATTCCTGTATGGTGGCTTGTCCTTTCCATTTTCACGAGGAATGTGTTTCTGTGAGCTTTCGTCCAGAGAATTCTGACTAGCATAGCGGAGTAACAAACAGCTGTAATAATAAAAGATAAATTAACTTTTTTTACAAGCAAAGCATTATTGATTTAGTAAACATTATTTACATGCTGGAATATTCAGAGAAAGTGATGCATAAGTAAAGGATGAAAGGCTCACCTGCCCTTGGTGTCGGAACCGTCGCCAATATTATTCAAGGTGTTGGGTAGTTGATTCTGTCCCGCTGGCTCCATTTCAATCGATTTTAACTGCTTCGATGCTCAAAGGTGGTTAAACACGATGAAATAATTAGCAAGTCAAAAACAAAAGTTACAATGATTCTAAAGCGTCATCGAATCCCACGATCATCATCTGTGCACTAGACTTTGTCTCGCCAGATAAAATTATTAAAAAGTAAAATTCCAACGGAAAAACAATTTTATCAATTTGACGATATTATTTTCTCACGCGTTTTCTCGCTCGATTCCGAAAGCGAAATCGGATGAGTGTACTCGCTCTCGTCTTCAGGTTCGGCTTCTCTCACTCTCTCTCTCGGAACCCTGTTCCCGATTGAGACGACGAAACATATATAATCACTCGCAGGGAGATTTTCTTCCAACTTGGTTCCAACGCACGTTGTCTTGTCCTCTCATCACTGTGGAATCTTGGATTTTCGTCCTCGTCGAGATGGAAAACACTCACGTATCACGTTGACTTTTTATCGCCACTTGTGCAGTGAAATTCTGAACTTCGCTCCGACAACAATTTTTATACTTATCACAGCGGGATATTATATTCGTGTGCACAGCTAACGACCGGGAGGGGAGAATCGTCGAGGAACTTAACACTCTATTTTGACAGCACGCCATAGCACGCGCGAGCGTACACCGTACACACGTATATAATAAAGAAGTCGAATCCTTCGATTCTAAAACACTCTCTATTCTGAAATCTCCTCAATTCTTGCTCCGCATCAATGGCGCGTGCACGGAATGAACATGTCATCGCGTACTCTGTCTTTCACTCGCTTTCTCTCTCTACGTACAGTCACGTGCTCATGCGTGTTAGGAGGGGAGATTTACGGAGAAACAGCTGATTTAGAATAACAGAGGAGAGAATAAAGATTTTCCACTGTGCAACATTTCTCCCAACGTTTTTTTCCCTTCATATAGGAAGACCAAAAAACAAAAAAAAAAAAAAACGGACAAAACGTGATAAAATTATCAGCTGTTTTCCCTCAACATCGATATTTCTACAATTTTTAGAAATAAAAATTTTAATATTTATCCCAAATTTTGCATATTTAATTATGATAGGATATTATTACACACACTTATAAAAAAAATGCATTACCCAGACAGCACATATAATATTTATGATAAATATTTATAAATATATTTTTTCGAAATATCTTATGTAAATATTTTATACATATTTTACAAAAATCTGTATTCAACATATTTTTAAAATATTTATAAAATATATTTAAATAATTATTATAAATATTTTGTAAATATATAATTTACTTATCATAAATATTTAAGTAAAATAAAGATTTTTATAAAATATATATAAAATATATATTGTATACAAATATATTTTGTGCAGGGATTCTCGTTATCACGGGTCGGCCTGTCACTAACTACTTTACCTGGCTCAGAGGGCGCTGGCGAACGGCGAATTTTTCAAGCCACGTAACACGCTCCGGAGAAAGAAAGACGAGAGTGTGCGCCCGTAACATAATATCTCGTCAATGTGTCAGTTATCAGTCGGTGCAGTCCGGTGCAGGCAGTCCGCCGTGGAAGCTGGTGGAAGCGCCACGCCACGCCACGCTACGTCAAACCACGCGACGCATCGCGCCGCGTCAAGGACGCGCCAACGACAGGCGTCGACGCTGCCTCCTTCCGTCCTTTTTCTTTTCGCACGAGCCGCGTCCCGGCTCTTAAAAATTCGAACCGTTACCGTTCCCGTGCGACGTGTGTGCCGGGTCCGGGTCGACCGCGCGCGGCAACAACAACCACCAAGAGAGAGAGAAGACTCTCGTTGGAATCCCGGCTCACGGAAGTCGAGCGGAATTTCACCGACACCGAGGGTACAACCTCGCAACCTCCGCTACCGCAACGTCGTTTTTGTCTCGAAAAGGTACGTCCGTTAGTTCGCGGTTGCGCGTTGCGATATCGGATCACGATCGCGACCACGAGCGGGTGTATATGTGATACTTTTGTATTTTACAAAAAAATTACGATAATATATTCTGTATTATATCCGCGGAGATGGTGACTAGAGGAAGGGAGGCGCGACGGGAGCGCGGGATATTATCCGATATGATTTTACTTGGATGCGTGCGTAAATAAATGAAGTTTGCGAGGAGAGAGAAAAAAAAAAAAAAAAAGAGAAAAAACGCGCGTCTCGCAAAGTGTCACGACGCAGTAAAGTGACACGCGTCTTTGCCGGACACTTTATGCGAGATATTTATATATTTATATCGCATTTTTATTATTTATTTATGTAAAAAAAGATAACTATGCTAAGATTTGCTAAAATATTCCGCGCTGTAATTTCTGATTCACTCGCATCGTTTTAAAAATTGCAATTAAAGAATACGTGTTATTTACGTAGAATCTTCTCTTCAATATCGGCATGGAATTGCGCGCGTCGAGTACGTATTCTTTGTTCGATGCTGAAGCGCGTTAAAAATATATCCGCTTTATTCTCGCGTATCATGTGATGCGCTATAGTTCCGTAAATATGTCAACCACCTCGATACACCTGTAGTCGGAGATGTATAATATTCAGGTAAAACTTCTTTCGCATGCGAAGCTGACTCGCGTCCGGCTATCTTTGCTGCTCCTCGTAAAATTGTCCGAGATAAAAAAAAAAACTCGGTCTAGGTTTTATTCCCTACACAATTTTTGGGATACTGAATCTAATTTTATTTAAAAACTTCATGTAAAAAATTGAATATATTAAGGTATTTTAAAATTAAATATTTCAATTTTGTTGACAATTTTTTGGAATTTCTCAGAAAAATATTAAATGTTCATTTTTTTTACATTCAAACTTGCTTCAGTATCCCAAAAATATCCTACGGAATAAAACTAGATCGAGTTTTTTTATTTCAGACAATTACATGAAAAGCAAGATGTCATATTGTCACCGCGAGAATGATGCGCGAATGCGCGCGAAGATTTTTTTGTTTCAAGAAGAACGATACGTTTTATTATTCCGGAAACAAAGACGGATACATATTCTTCCGAGCATGGAAAATAATAATCTATCGAAAAAAAAGGAGATAATGCATGCATCCTCTCTAGTAATTAGCTTTGCAGTCGACAATAATAGTCGTTTGCAAAATTGCATAAGCTCGAAACTATCGCGAGGAGATAAACGTGCGAAATTAACGGCGTCTGTTATCTATTCGGTTTCGCGCAAAATGTTGCAAGACAGACAACGACCGATTTTGATTTAATATATAGTGTACGCAATATATTGATACATATCGATGGACGAGATACTGCGATAAAGTATCGTAGATATAGCCTTCTGCTTTCGGCGAAAACGAAACGACGCGAAGTCGAGGCGCCGCGAAATGCGCAATATTGTTACAAGTGCAAGGTTAACATGCAACGTACACTGTACGGATCCGACTGATTATATTTCCTGCCGGTAAACGGCCTACACACACTGCCGATTGGCTATATCGTTGCAGTCTTGCATTAAGTCATCGTCGCGATTATTCGAGAACGCGCGATTTAAGGGTCTACTCTTATTCTAGCAATATGAAAAATTGATTGGTGATTTTTTTTAAATATCGCAAATTTATCTTTTTGACGTTTTACACGTCTTTTTATCGATGTATATCTTAATCTTGGATATTTAACTTTTTTTTTTTTTGTTTGGTTCAATACGAGTCTTCGCGTATTCAAAAATGACAGTGTGACATCTTGCTTTTCAATTCAAAAACTCAGTCTGATTTTATTCCGTAGGATATTTTTGGAATACTGAACCCGAAATGAATTTAAAAAATTGATTGAAAAATTAATATTGAATATTTTTCTGATCTTCAAGAAAATTAAACAAATTTTCGACAAAATTGAAATATCTAATTTTAAAATAATCTTATTTTTCAGAGTATTTTTAATGAAGTTTTTAATAAAGTTTTAAATGAAATTAGGTTCAGTATTTCAAAAATTTCCTACGAAATAAAACTAGAACGAGTTTTTTATTTCAGAGAATTATATGAGAAGCATGTCACATTAATATTTTTAAACACGTAGAATCTCATATTGAACAAAAAAAGCTAAATATTAAAAATAATGACGTATTATTTAAAACATCAATAAAAACATGTGCAAAATGCTGAGAAGATCGGTTTCTATAATATTTTCCATCTTAAAATAATTCCTAAAAATTGTTCGTATCTACCTAGAATAGATTTGTGGGCTTTTATCAAATTTACTCGGATTCCACGATCGATAGACGATAAAAAGCCATTTATTTGGAACGTAATTCCAATAGACTATTCTTCTTTCTATTTTTGTAACTGCATTATAGTTTCCTTTGCTAAAAACGAGATGGATGTATGCATAATCAATGATCGAGGATAGAAAAATTGAATTGCGTGGGTGGTGCGAGCAAAAAACGTATCTTTTTTTTTTTTTTTTTTTTTTTTTTAGTAGCACTTAATTAAGCGGAATAGGCTGCGCGGGTTACAAATGAGGGAACCATTTGTGATTCGAATGCGATAACCTTATCTGTGGGTATTGGACGGAAAACACATTATCGCTTTTACTCATTTTTATCTGCCCGGCCACGGAACATCGCTTCGTATCTTCGCGAAATTTGTGTATAAAATTGACTTGGTCCTTCTGGTGTACGAAAGTTTCGATGGACGATGAGCCACCGTGAGATTTCTAATACGTATGTCCGAACGTGCTAAGACTTGCTAACAGAAAGTTGACACTCTCGAGTCGACAAGATAGCGCGTGTTCAGTGAAAAAGAAAGCGATGCTTGCACACGTACACACACGCACACACACACACACACACACACACACACACACACACACACACATATATACATATACACATACACAAATGCAAACGACGACTCATTCGATAAATACTGTAGCAGCGGTTTCCAATCTTTTTGAAACATTATGGCACACTTTCGAACTGAATAGTATTTTTGACAATCTAGCAAAAATATATCATATGTGAAGTAAATTATAAGACTCAACCAGTTCCAAGTGTTTGTATCTATAAAGAAAAAAAAAATAAATAAAAATATATATAATTTGATAAAAATATATATATAGGAAAATCAAAAACGAAAATAAAAACTCTCATTCACAAAGATTATAGAAAAAAATAACGTTGCTGTAAATTTAATGTCTCGTCTAAGCTCTCGTTATTAAAAATATATTTAGACGAAACTTACTGTAAAGTAATTTGAATAAAAATGACTAGATATGTACAAATATATAATAGTTGCTTTGACGTTTAGTCGACAAAGTACAGAGCATGAAGCGAATCGTGAGTTTTATCGCGTATATTTGTTCACGTTGCGTTTCCGTTTTTTATGATGGAGATAAAAGATTTATGTTATACCGGGACTAGACAAGATACGAGAGATACGATATATTTATTCTCTTGCCATAGAAAATTATTTCACGTGACTCGCGTACATCTATATAGAATATTCGAAAAAGTTTGGATATATATATGTATGTTACAAATTCATCGAATGGTTTGAAGTCCATTCTTCTTTCAAGCAAGAAAGTGTATAGCATAATCTAGGCTTATTAAATATTAATAGAATTTAGACTCAGTCTAAGGCTATTAATATTTTATATTTTTTTCACCGTTTGTGTACATATACATTTTTTATACATAAAAACTTTATATTTTTCTATTAAAATAAATTTCTATTGAAATTAATTTTCTATTAATATATCTATGAAAGAATATATTTCTTTAAAATTGTGAATATTTAAAGAAAAGTGTGAAAAGTTTTCTTTTTCCATGGCTTATAATTTGAAAATTATTAATATCCTCTACTCACACACAACATCTCGTTAAAAAAAAAATCAATTTCAAACAATTTCAAAATCATTTAAAAATCATTTCAGTTTTTTTGAAATATCCTATGAATTAGAAATATTTACGATACAATAAACGTACATCATATTATACTTTCGTAGCTTATTTTAAATCGCCCAACAATAGAACTAGCGTATCCGACAAATTGAAATATTCCGGGCTAACAATATAAGATCGAGTGAATCAGCGAGTGCACCGAACTTGGGCTAAAAGTGCTTTAGATAGCATTATTTTTTTTTTAAATTTCGAAACTGCACGGAATGCAGGAATGACTAAATAAATATATGTTTCTTTTTTTTCGTGCTTTTTGCTTCGCGTCGAAATTTTTGTTTCGCGACATCGCAAAAATATGCGGATATGATGAGCGATAATGACAAATATAGAGGAAGGAAATCCTCTTTCTAGAGAATCGCATGATAAGGAACCGAAGCAAAAAGAGAGCAAAAAAGTTGTAGTCAGTGGCAAGGAGGTTTTCCGGGCTAGCTTATCGGGTGTCATCGAACTCTACAACGTGTACAAGGGACACCTATATCGATGCATACTATTATTATGTAACCTCATTATTACGTAAACGGTCAATAAAGCGTAGGCACAATATGCGATTATTCTATGCATTTATATACGCTCCTGTCTTCGCATCTTCGTGTCGCGATCTCTTATCTTGGGACGACACTTCGATACCAGTCGTGTCACCAATTACCTCTATGTGTCAATAAGTCAATCATTCCTTAATAATCATATCGAGAACGTTGCTATGCTCATTTTACAAGCCTGATATATGTAACGTATTCCGTTGTACGCGCGCGTTTCCAAGTGTCACTTACGATACGTGCTTGTTATTTGCTAAAGGAACGATCGATATGATAACGTAAATATGTCGCAAAAGATGCTTACGTATACGTTATCGTTTGCGGAAAATTCGGAAAGAACGAAAAATAATTGTTTTTCACGAGAAAGATAAACGTAACGATAATTATTTCGCTCTATTTTTACGTTAAAGGAAAAACTATACATATAAATATATACATATGGTCTTTAGGATGTTTCCATTTCTTGTATATTATTTCTTTAAAAAAAATGATGCGCGAGAAATACAGCACCCTGTGTGTTTCAAATCCCGAGGATTACAATGTGACACGAGACGCGCTGGCCTTCGATAAAATGGGTTCTTAAAATACTGCACATGTGATTAAATTAATATTTATGGATTTTGCGTGCATGTGCATCGATCGATTGTTGCGTGCATACATTTCATAAGATACGTTACAAGATTTAACCATTATCGAAGATCCGCGAGCTCAACAAACGAAAAGTGGAGCAAACATCTTTTCTCATCCTCGAAAGCTTTTCGATTAATCTTGCTTATTATCGCTTGTTGCTCATCGAGAAACGACAACAAGCCTAGAGCGAACAAACGTACGGCGGGCTAACAAAAAAGTAATATCTCGAAAGATAATGAAATTATAAATGATATCGTTGCGCGGAAAAAGGAGTGTCGTTACGTCAAATAAAACGTGCGCGAGTTAACAAGTTTTTTCCTCCCTCGAGATATATATACATGGTGTTCGGAATATCGCCCGCAGTACTTCGGGAAGTGATTCGGGACCTACCATAAAAAGAAGGGAAAAAAGCTAAATAAACATAGGTGCGGAAATAAATCGTTTCCGAGTTATAGCCACTTTTATGTTAAGAAACATTGTATTTACAAATTTCGAAAAATTGAAAAAGAAATGAAAAAAACAAAAATTTTTTAAAAATTAAAAAAAGAGAAATGCCAAGCGGACTACGCCTCCACGTGGGTGCATCTTTTGGGTAACGTCAAAATAGTCCGACATGAAGTTATTTATGTCAAAACACTTTGGAGTAAATTATGATTATTATTGTGATTATGAAAAATAAATTACGACTTATTTCCGGATCTATTATATGTTTACGTTGCTTTTTTTCCTTCTTTTTAGATCCCGAATCACTTCTCGAAGTACTGCAGGCGATTTTACAGACACCTTGTATATATATATATATATATATATATTTTTTTTTTATATGTGATAATCCAAGAGCGTTTGATATTAGATACAATCGTCTTATCGTCCGTTTGCGTAATCGAAACGTCCCAAAGTGACGCCAAAAATAGCGTCTTGAAGGAGAGGCGTGCGCGACGCCGGCCATTAAGCCAATGAGATGCGGAGGCGCAGACCGGAAGTTTAATGCGCGTATCGGTTGACGATCGTATTAGTTAACGATCGTCGAACAAGCGTCGTAAGAGACGAGGTCGGTATCGACCGCGGGATATATAGAAAGTAACGGATATATGGGCGTATATAGTTGTCGTATGAGGAATCGTGTCGGAGCACGCGTATCGTTTTCCCCTGCTACCAATCCGAACCCACCCAAGGTTAATTCAACCGCGAACCGGCCATCCGTGAGCACCCTGCGATTTCGTTCATTCGACGAGCCTTCGCCGGGGCACGTGGCCCCGAGTGCCCACGTCTTCCTCATCCGCGTATTCGATGGCTATTCATGGACGACGATGTCGTTATCCGAAGGGAAAGGGTGAAGAAGGCAGGAGAAGGCTATTCTGTTCGTGCACCTGCAGCTGCGCTACCTCGCCTAGTCCTGAAATCGAGGAGCAACCAGGCAGATTTTGTAAGTTTTGATGAGCGCGACTTTTTATTTAAAAAAAAAAAAAAAAAAAAAAAAAATGTGCGTTCAGATAGATGATACCTCTCGTAAGGCACAGTTAATATGCACAAGTTGTTTCCTTCCTGTGCTCGTTATTACGCACGTCTCCTTCCGTCGCGTGCTCGTTATACTCGCACGGTAGTATACTTGGTGGCAGTAGCCGTTAGTATTCTCAACCTGTAACACACAGTCTAGTAGTCGTTCCGTCAGACCCGAAGCGAATTTTCTTTTTCCTGCAATATATATATATATATATATATATATATATATATATGTATATATATCGTCGGGCAAATTTTTTTTCTCCCCGCGCTGTAAAATTGGAGTCTCTGCGTCTGCACACGAGTGGCAAATAATCGTAACAAAAAAAAAAAAAAAAAAAAAAAAAAAAAGAAAAAAAGAAAGAAAAATGATCAATTCGCCCGATGAAGAAATCCGCCTGCGCGACACACCTGCGGATTCAATGTCTTTGCGTCACTTATCATTCGCGACAGTGAAACCGAATACCGAGAGCGAAGCATCGTATTGCTTGCGTTGTACTCGTTTTAATGAGCCATCGATAGTGGCTTCCCCCCTCCCCCAACCCCCTCTTTCCCTCTCTCGTGACAGCAATGTTCCGTCTTGATTCCAGCGCTTTCGAGATATTGCACCCTATATCGCGTTACAAAATGTTTCCCCTCCCCTCTTCCCCTCGATGTCTTTAATTTTCGATTAATTATATGTATGATCGCTACACTGAAAAATCATCCGCACTGAGAGAAATAAATGGTTGCATTGACCATAATTTAACTATAATTTATAGCCACTTTTGAAAGTGACAATATTTTTATAGTCATTATTAACAATGCGAATTATAATTAACTTAATACTATATTATTTTGATCATAGCCTCTTTATATGTTTATGCAACCATATATGTATAAGTTTATACATACATCATAATTGTAATTTATACATGGTAAGAGATACTATAAATATGATGCTAACGACCATAATTGAAAGAAGGAGGAATCCGGTTTGACAGAGCTATACGCACATGGTTATTTTTATTAACATTATAGTAATAATAACTATAAAAATGAGAATAGCGACTGTAATTTATTATGCAATTATAATTGCTAATACCAGACACTTTTCTCTCAGTGCGCTGTACATTTCGCGTATGCGATAACCAGAGCAAGGCTGTGCAAACAAACGTGTCTAATGTACCATATGATTTTGCCAAAGATATGCAACAACTGTCATTCTTTTCATGTCTTTTTTAAAAATACCCCCTCCCTCCACCCCGGATGCGAGAGTACACTATATAAGGAGATAAAAATTGAGTTTGTGAAAGGAGTTTGTTGATTTCCAGGTTCGCGGAACGCAGTCAAGCTGGCTGCCTCCGGCGGTAACCCCGCCGCTGCCGTCGCCGCCGCATCTGCGCATCCTCCCGTGCTTTGGAGCTCCCGCAGGAAGCCGGGTAAGTCCTCTTTATTCCTTTGACGAGTTGCAGCCGATGTCGCGTCTTCCTTAACGCGTCAACGAACAGGCGTTTATCCGACAGCTGGGCGGGAAAATGCTTGCCCGAGCGAGCAAATAAAATAAAACGGCGAATAAAATTAAGTTGAAATTCTGACAAAAGGCAGTTGTTAAGCGGCCACTACGCCGCAGTCATATTGGATTATAATGTCAGAAGCGAGAAATCACATGAATTTTTTTTTCTTCCATACGTCGAAATAAATTGGCTTTTTTTTTTTTTTTTTTTTTTTTTCCCACAAATGTGCTTTCGCACATTCGCTTATGGAATTGATTTACGAAATTCTTGTCGAAAATTCTCGCCTCTTAATTCGTGGAGCAACAGGATCGTAAGATTATTTTACAGTATAAAATATATAATTTTGTTATCAAATAAATTATATCATAAATTATCACCTTCCTTCTTAGCGAGATAAAATTTACGAATTACACTATATATATATATATATATATATATATATATATATATATATACACGACACGCGCGTATATCATGGAATTAGCCTGGAGGTCAATTTCAATGCGACAAGCTAATTCAATACAAGTCGCATGCTCGTTTGACCCAGACTCATTGACCCGATATACGTCTAATCCTGAATCTGTCTCTCTTCACCCTAGCTTTCTCTCGCTCTTCCTTTTTCTCTCTAACAAATAACGTCTAATTACAATATTTTATACCAAAGTTCCTCATTTATGCCTCTGACAAATCTCTGTCTACTCTGTTAACGTTTTAAATAATCTCTGTAGTACCTTAGTTTGATTAATCTGCTCGGTGTATCCACTTTTGATTAAAAACTCAAGTTCCACTTTTGATTAAAAGCTTCTTTGACGTCCGTCGGGGCAACTCGATCCATTCTACTTTATTATTCTCATGGTTGGCAGTTGCCTACGTCTTTACGTAGTGCGGAAAGTCTACGCCAACGGATACGTCAATTAGGATGCCGCTAATTTACGAAGGTTACGGCTTTCCGCTCTCGCGAATGTAGAAGCCTGACGTGTCTCAGGCGGAACACGCAAGCAGATGAGAAAAAAAGATGGAAAAAGATGAAAGAATCTCGTATAAAGAGATTGTTTCTTCTTTTCGTGACAGGCACGGACAGCATAACAGATTATCATAGGAATTGAGCGAGCGTGTTAATATCAAGAAAAGCGTGAGCTTGGATCCGGCCAAGGTTACCAAGGCTTTTATAATATATCATACAAAAAGATCAGACGTTAACACGTTATTCCAAAAAAATGAAGACTTTTCTTTCGTACAAAGAGATTACATGTCGAAATTTCAACAAATAAATTATTCCAATAAGCGTATAAGGAAAAATGAAAGAGAAAAGGGAGGCAAATCATATATATATATATATATATATATACGCGTATACCGAGAAAATTGTATTCCCGAAATTTATACTTTATAAGCCTTTTTAATACAATATATATATATTCTTAATAAATAAATAAGGATATTTTCTTTTTTATGTGATATTTTTTTAAATACTTTATTTATAAATTAAAAACTATACATTTGATTTACTTGTTAAAGTTTTAATAAATAATAAATGTCCGTTTGTAGAATTGTTTTTTAGTATTATTGGCATTAATATCCCAGATATTTAATAATATATGGTAAATAAATATTCCATATATATTTTTACATGTTAAGAATATTTGAAACTATTTTACTCTTCAAAAGATTTTTCTTTCAAAAACTAACGATAAGAGGATCCTTTTGATGTTTATTTTATAGAGAAAGATATAAAGATAAGTGAAATATATTCATAAGATGAGAATATAATTTTTTCGGTAAAAAAGGGGAAAACCAATTGAAATGTGAGCGCGATAACTGCATAAAAATATTTGCGTTAATAATTAATTATGATTTAAGATAATAATCACAGGGATATTAATTAGTCTCGAATTTTTTTTTTTTTCTCAATGGATCGAATCTGCGGTAAATCAATGACTGAATCATCAAAGAAACGGATGATGCATAAGCGGAAAAAGAACAGAAACGGATTACATATTTCTTGGCTTGAAACGTCAAGTTGGAGGAAGAGAGAGTCGCGACCGTTGCTCTCGCGAAACGTATCATCCGCGAAGAGAAATCCGTCTGTTCTCGAGCTGTGCAGCTGGTGCTGTTCGACTATAATATAAATAATTCCTCATCGATTTAATAATGATTACAGCTAAACGTTTTCTTTTTCTTTTTTTTTTTTTTTTTTTTTTTTAACATTCGTAATTCGCGAAACGGGAGTGTCTTTTGGCGCGTGAATTTCTTTTCTCCTCGAAGAGCTCTTGTCTCAAGTCTGCTGACGCGCCAAACTCATGCCGAGTCTCTTATCTCGATATATACCATGCGATACCACGAACGCTACCTCATCAGTTGCATAATCCGACATGGCGCGTCGTGTATGTACATATATACGTGCATCGGCACGACGCGTTCACGCGTGCTCACGCGTGCTTATCGCATGCAAGTTTATAGAGTAACGCCAGAGAGAAGAAGCGTGCGTCTTTTCTAGCTCCTCTCTGTCTCTCGGTTTAAAGGCTGACTCTTTTTTTTTTTTTTTTTTTTCTCCACCTTGAACTCCCGCGAGCAGCGAGTAATTTACAAGTTTTTTTTTTTTGTTTACAAGTCCCCCTTGATCATTCACGCGCGCGCGCGAGTGTCGTGGGGGAGGGGGGGGGGGTGGGAAACCTGATTTATTTCAACGCCTCTGGCGTCTGGTAAGAAAAAGATTTATACAATTTTTCGCTTCTGATCGTTGTAATATGGCTGCAATGAGCGATGAAAAATCTTGAAAGGAGAAAAATGAAATGCAGTTATAAGAAATGCGTTATCCGAAAATGTCGTACTCTTAGATAAGTCTCTAGCCTTTCGAATAGAACGAAGGCACAGATAACTACTCGCAATAAAACGAGGCTGGTATGAACGCTTCTTTAGTTCTACTTCTCTCTCTCTCTCTCTCTCTCTCTCTCTCTTTCTCTTTCTTTCTCTCTCTCTTTCTCTCTCTCTTTCGTTTTCCACCTTCCTTTCCCTCCTTGTATCTGGTGACGCGTGGACGGGTACATGCATTCGTAACACGCGCGTACTTATCGCACGAATGTGACGATGCAAGCGAGTATTATGTACAATACAGAGCGAGATAAAAATTGTATTTATCTCCTGTCAGCTCGCTAGAGATCGACAAAACTTTTTTTCCACGAATAAACTCAGCTCCATGTGATGATTTTGGTCCCGTGTCACATGTTATACACCGATGCGGTTCATGTTTCTCCGATAAGTCCGTGAAACATTTCGCCCTCTGATTACGGTCGATAATTTGATTTGCCCTGAAAATACTGTACGGTGTTAATTGGAATTAGAAACTTTGCCTCCTTCTTTCTCTCTCTCTCTTTCTCTCTCTCTCCCCCCCCCCTCTCTCTCTCTCTCTCTCTCTCTCTCTCTCTCTCTCTCTCTCTCTGTTCCCCCTCTCAGGGTTCAAAGCGTCACATCGCGCCGCACACCACGACTCGGCTGAACTCAACTCGACTCCACTCGATCGGGCTCGTAACAGTCACGACTAAACTTGCGTGCAGCTCACCACGTGCGTTCTCGATGCGTCGCGCGAGTGTCTCGTAACTCGCGAATTTCCCTGTGTGCGATTCAGTTTTCGGCAAAAACTCGCTTAATAATGTGACTTTTTTGGGGAGAAAGAAAGAAAGAAAAAAAAAAAAAAAAAAAAAAAAAAAAAACAGAAGCAATCAGTGTGTAAATAAAAACGATGGAACACGATTTTTCGCCCGAATTGGAAAACATCAATTTGATGTTTGAAAAAGCGAGGAAATAGCGTGCAGCTGGCGGGGAATGTCATACGGAATTTTTCTTTGAAGAATAAACGCGCCTTCCGCGCATTCGTGGAATTTTACGTGATTTGTGATATGCATTTTTCGCGATTACTCCAAGCCTTTGATCTCTATTCTCGAGGCACGATTAGAAAATCGTCTCCAAAGGTGGACGGATTGTAACAGATTCAGTTGCCTTTTCCGTTGTTGGTTTCCGTGGCGAGCGAGTCGGGCAACTCGTGTATCAAGGCGCGATAAGATGTGACCAGGGCGAGTTGCAATCTTCTTCTCCGAGCGAACCATGCAAATTCGCGATTCGAGAGCGTCGCCGTATCCGGGTGATCGTTTCTCGATCATACTTTAAAGCTCCAGTGTGTCGGCCACGTGTCGGTGTTATCGGACGCACGATTCGCACTCGCAGAGAGAGAGAGAGAGAGAGAGAGAGAGAGAGAGAGAGAGAGAGCGATTATGCGAACGAGTTCATTCATCGTGCGGATTCCAGCTCGCCGGAAGTGACGACGACTTCCTCGCTACATGCTAGTGATAGTGGTGGTGCTCGCGTACGGTATACGTATATATGAGAGTGCATCGTGCATGCATGCACGCACGCACGCACGCACGCACGCACGCACGCACGCGCGCACGTACACGCGCTGACACATACTGGCACGTGCGCGCGCGCGCGCTGACCTAGAGGAAGCGAAAGGAGAAGAAAGAGAGGATGTCGACTCGCCGCTGAGCGACCGCGACCGCGTCGTGCGGCGAGATGCAGCGTCCTGTTGTCGGTCGACGGTCAGTGGCTCTTTGAAGGTTTCGTCTTATCGACGATGGACAGGATCGCTCCAACGGACTGTACGGGAGAGATCGTGCTTCGTGTCATTGTTATTGTTATTGCTCGACGCCGCGCTCGCCAGCACGATTATGCAGCTGAAGAAAGCGATGCTTAAGATATTCGATCAATGTAAGTGTATCCCGAAGGTCTCGCGCCTTCTGTGCTAATAATAATAATTTTCTTTCGTCATCGCTAACGAATCTCTGTCTCTCTCGGTTCATCTATAGTCGTGACTAATCTCCCTGCGTGTGCAAAATTAGCTTGATAGTCACCAGCGTTCGGTGTAAGCGTGAACGGCAGATCTAATGGCTGGATGCTTAAGATATTTAATCATTGCAAGGGCATCTCGAACCCTCGGATCTTCTGCGTTAATAATAATAAATTCCTTTCGTTATCGTTAACGAATTTCTCTACCTCTCTCGGGTTACCTATAGTCGTGACTAATCTCCCTGCGTGTGCAAAATTAGCTTGATAGTCACCAGCATTCGGTGTAAGCGTGAACGGTAGATCTAATGGTTGGATGCTTAAGATATTTAATCATTGTAAGGGCATCTCGAATCGTTTGCGTTAATAATAAATAACGAATCTCTCTGTCTCTTTGGATTGAGTTATAGCGTAAACGGCAGGTCCGATGGCTGGATGCGTGCATGTTTCTTGTCCATCTGTATGCGTAACGATACGACGAGACGTGCGTGCATTACGCGCCAACGTGATTCCATCGTGCGTAGCATGGGCCCCCATTCAAAGGCCCCCTAGATCGTAATAGCGTAATAGCGTAGGGCGGTGCAGGTCGCAGATTAAATTGTAAGACATTGGTGAACATTTGATTGTAACCTTCGTGCGTATGATAACTTGTGACGTTGTGTGTAGCGTTATTCATTCGAAGAGGAGAGAGATATCGCTTTTTAAATACAGGACTCGTTAGCCTTCGCGTTGCATCGTTAATGTAGACACGCGCTCGAGGCGATTGAAATCCGTATTTTCCGAGGAAAGAAGAATGAATTTCAGTTACGGAGAAAGAGATATTTCTTACATATATACATATATCGATATGTAATGCGTACATATGTGTATAAAAGTTGAGCTGTTTTCGTTTCTCGTTATCGCCTTCCACGTTATCTTTTCAACTACTAGGCTATGTAATATTATACACTAGTATGCGGAGAAAAGTGATACGTCAGAAAAAATTGTATTTAAAATATAAAAGATTGACGACCGGAGGAAAGAGTAAGATGAATGACAAATTCAACGTGTCTATAATTAAATAATTGACACGTTTCCTTAAAGGGCACAGCCCATTGCATCGTTGCCGATTTTTGATCGCGCGCGATGCTAATGTCACGATAAGATTTACAGTTAATGATAAGCGCCTTATCTTCCGGCAAGAGAGCGGCGTAACCTTTGAATTTAAAGTGGAATTTCCATCGCAACGAGATACGCACACTTTTGCACTCCGATCCGATCCGATATCGCGATTTATCGATGAGTCTGTTTATTTACGCATTTGACGATTGCGTCAGCAAGTCCCGTTATCCGAAAGAATGACAACAATGGTCAATCCGTGTCATCGATTGACCAAATCTTATCGTCGTTCTATGTTTTCATACATAGAACGACGATAGAAAAGAAACAAATAAGAGATTTACATCAAAAAGAGAGAGATAGAAATTTTACAAGTCGTGGGAATCGGGCTGTATATTATTGTTGAAAAATTTTGTTTCATTTCTAAAAGACACATTCGCTTGTGGCCTGATCTCGATATGAGAAAAGTTTCGTACGCGTGACAGCAGATAATACGTTTTATAATATTATGAACAAGTGCGCGGAAGGAGATCGCGCGATCGAGATGATTCTCATGATTTTTGTTTTCCAAATTCATGCAAAACTAACCGATCGTGATGGGAGAACGCGTGCTGTTGTAAGTATATATGTCTGTCGATTGCAGAAGCAGTCGCACGAGAACGACGCTTATTTGCATTGGCCAAGGTAACTGCCGCTATTTCGTTGCGTAACTTGGTGGATTACAAGAAGCGTCGTCGGTTCCTCAATGACGTGCGATTTTCGTGCAATTTCCTCAAAGTGTCACGAGAGCGTTGCTCTTTGCCTTCGATGTTTTCTTCGCTTCGCGTGCGATTTAAATCAATCACTTTTATCGGGAAATAATCGACTTGATATTGATATATATATATATATATATATATATTTTTTTTTTTTTTCTTCTTCTCTTTTATGACGTACAAAATGACATTGCGTAACGGGTGAATTTTTCATATAACGAGATAGAGTGAAATATCGTACGGTGGCGGGGGGAAGAGACCGGGGAAAAGTGTAACGCTCCAAACTGAAATATACAGATATACATGTACGCTTGTTGATCCGCTTTGTGTGGGCCACGAATCTCTCGCAACGTCGACGTGACGATACGCACGCGCGCACAAACTCACACGTGTTGGTCGAGTTTAATATAGCTGCGTGTGTCGCCGCCGTGTTGCGTCGCTTAGACGTTTACCTCGCCGCATGCCGAAAGTGGAGCTCGATGACGGGCTTCCTCTTCTCCTTGAAATCAAAGCTGGCCGCGAAGAATGAAATCTCTTCCAGAGTCGATTTCAGTTTCCTCAGGCTGCCTTGTGCTGCTCCAATTTTGGATACAAAAAAATATATATTGGGCCAGGTGTGATGCCCGCACGTTATTTTTGATAGATTTAAATACGACAGTTTGTTATTTGATAACTATTTGGCACGAGAAAGGACATTAGCGTATTCTGTATTTTTCCGATTTTAATATGACGATTTTTCAAATCTCTCTTTCGTGAGCAAACTCGAGATTCGTGAAAGAATCGAAATTCTGTAAATGACATTTGCTAACTTTGCAGAGATGATGGTAATCACGATGGGATTGAACTTTAAAAGAAATCTCAAATGTGTATATCGTCATCCAAGTATCGCGAATCGTCTGGAATATTAATAGCGGATTTAAATAAAAGTTTACAGCATCGGCTTCGAAAGATGAAATTTTGATCTCTCTTTCAAATCGCGAACTGGAAATGTTCTAGTTATTTGCGCGATACGTTTTCAGAAAATGAGAGACGTGGGTAGACGACACGATTAGATGAACCGCCTACGTGGTGATACCTACACGACTACTAATTTCGCGGCTATTAATGATTAATGTTATATGAGTAAAACAAAAACCTACGAGATGAGATCGCGCGAATCTTCTCTTTTGTTTTCACTCACGCCACACGGGTTTGAAAGAAAACGGTAGCATTGAACTTGACGGCAGTGACGACCAAGTACGCAGACTTGGCGGGTGGAGAGAGTAGGGAGAAGAGAGTCTGTGTGATGCGCGCTGTCAGAAAACGAAGAAACCGGCGACCGGTCCGAGAGCAGGTTTCAACGGCCTCTTGGTTATACGTATACATTTGAAGGCGAACGCGGGGGAATCGACGCCGAAAGACGATAAATCCTTTTTTCGCCTCATCGTCCTTCCACCTTTCGGCTCCTTCGACCTTGTCGCAATCTCATTGTCAGTTAACGTGGAACGCGCGGTGTCAGTCGCGCTTCCGGTTCCTAGGAAACTGCCTCCGTCCGCTACGTTTGCGTCATCCGCTCGCTCTAAAGAATCCACATGTCAAATTTCCATTTCGTTTCCTAAACAAAGCGTCGAATTACATGGATCGAAACTGTTACGAAACTCCGCAAAACAGCAAAATCTCCCGACATTTTTTAATCCTCCCGTCTTGCAAATCTCGAATATACAAGATTTATGATTCTTAAAAAGTAATTTAATTTGTTTTACAGTCTCGCTAAACTTTCCGCTTTTCTGACAAATATTATGTACATAAATAATTAGTTACCGCAAAGTTTCCTATCGCATAGGTATAACATTTACAATTTCCAACTTGGTAGCTACCAAAATGATTGATTCCTAACGATTAGAGATATTCGTCGAAGGAACCTACAGCTGATTTAATTTCCAAACTAATCGATCCAAGGTCTCGTCATAAAAATTTCCTTATTAGATTAGCCGCGACACGTGTTACATTCGTAATATATGCTATAATTCCGGCAAGAATGCTATAACGATACCCATAATGAGGAACGACGCGACGGCGACGATCGGATGGTTGATCGGCCTGCGGCTGGTCGAGTAAAGTAAGACTGTGGTCAGATCGGTGACGAACAGATAGGTCAGCTTGGCGCCATCGGGCCGAGAGGCGAAGGCGCGTGAAGGTCGGTCGGTAGGTTTCTCAGCTTTGCTACAAGCGTGCGAAACGCCACGCGGGATGTTTGCCTTTTGTACAATTGTGTCTTTCGTACAAATAGCAATCTGTCGCACGAGAGCGTCGTGTCTGAAAGATGAAAGAATTCTTTCGAGAAGTACACGCCACAGGCAAGATTGGAAAATACTTTCTAAATTATGCTTATTTATTGCCATTTAATTCTTATTAAATCTACCATGGATTATGACAGTGAACGGAAGCATTTGAATGAATATTTATGCTTCGTACGAAGCAGTCGAGATTCAACAGTTTTACTATCTCTCTGTAAAATTGACAATTAATTTTTTTTAAGAATTTTAAGTACTAGGTGGCAAAATTGTTTATGAATGCCTCTAGGCGACGACTGACGTTTTATCGGAACAACTTTGTCGCATAGATAACTTCATCGAACTTTAAAACGCATGATTATTAGCTGACTTGTAAGCTTTAATTTCAGTTGTTTGGCTTCACTATCTTCCACTATAGTATATCCAGGAGTTATCGTGTCCCCTGTCGTGTGTGTGTGTGTATGTAAGTGTGTCATCGACGAATGGCGAAAGCAATGACGTTCACGAGGACTCGTTAAACCTAAAGTGTATTCATTATAATCGTAATCGTCCAACAAAAAGGCGTCGTAACAAAAAGAACATTCATGGCGGACGCGTATGGAGATACGGAAGCTGGGCAAAACTTTGTTATATCTTTTGTTTTTTTTATTTTTTTTTTATTGGCTGTGATTGCTTTACACTTTGGCTTTTTTGGTTTTTTCATGGGCATTCACATACAAGATGTCCTTCAACGCATTTCCTTTGAATCGCGGATTCTTTGGACAAATTTATGAGCCGATTGTTTTCTTTATAAAAATATCGAGACACATAAATTTCGAATTATAAACGAAAAGTGGGAAAAGGACCTTTTGAAATTTAAATTTCAGAGGAGAATAAAAAGATGAAGCAATTATATTTATATTTTAAGTATATTATTTAAATAAAAATTAATTTAAAAAATGTAATTATATCATAATTAAATTTATATTATAATTATATTATTTTTCAATTAGATTCCAGTAAACCTTGACAGAATTTTTAATTGAGATTTAATTACAAAAATGTATGAACGATACTGAGAAAATTGTGATAACTAAAGACCTCTTTTTTTTATATTTTTTTTATAGAAAAATTTACCCAAATTTGGGGAAAGAATTCGCAGATTAAATGACGTGCGCTTTGGGAGGGATACCTCGTATAACGAGTTTTAAGATTCACGTCGCGCACGCACTAGCTCGTCCACACAATCCGTAACTTACTTAAACAGACTATCGATATTCAGTACGCGTTTAAGAATCGAATAGTTTGAAATTGCCAGTAATATCAGAGAGAAAGAGACAAATAGGATAGAAGGAGACAACCAGACAAGGAACGAAAACATAGAAGAACATTGGCCCACCCACGTGTATTATACTGTTTTCATGTGTAAAATCTCGTCAATCGAACATAGTTTATATCTCTAATTTATCCGCAGTTAAATTTTTCTAACACAAAACAGTCTGTAAAAAAATGTGCCAATAAAAAATAAAATAGTTTAAACTAATTAACTCATATAAAGTTTTTCTACTACATTATAATTCTGCAAATTAAAGAAATGTCGCAGAAAGACATTTAAATCACAACAACATTGCGTAACGTATTTATCTTGTTATAGTCTTGCAATAAAAAAATTTCTACGTTTTTCCTGATGTATATATAAACAATAAGGAAACTGTGGAATAAAAACCAAATGGTATATACAGAGTGAAGAAAAAGTATGGAAAGCCTGAAAAAACTCAAAAAACATAAGTTTTACAGAAAAAGAATCTAAGACAAGATCTATTCATTTTTTCATTTGCTTCATATTTTATATTAAAAAGTATTAAAGCAGCAAACTTTAAAATATCTTGGAAAATTTTTAACTAAAAGAAGTTTTATCATAGTGTTTTGTAAAGTTCTCGAGGCAAGTTAGAAAAATATGCAATTAAAAATAGAGTGTTCCATTTAAGAAATTGAAGATGACCTTCACGTAACCTTCGAGCGAATATTCAAGCTAGAATCAATGACACCCTCTTATGTTCCTCTCCATACTCGAAACCATACAACTTTTGTTCGAAACATTTTTCTGTAAAACTTGTATTTTTTTCGAAATTTTTCAGGGTTTCAATACTTTTTCCTCACCCTGTATACATATCTTTTAACGCGGATGAAAAACAATTCTGCTTTGAATATATCGAATAATTCGATAATGTAGAATAAGATTTGGATTTGCTACATCGTGTGTAGAATCCATTGTCTTTTCCAGGAGGATAATTCGTCCGAATGCCCTGCATTATACATTATACTGCGTCGCCGAGAAAGCTAATATTTCGCGCGATTACTCCGATATAGCCGGTTATCGTGGCGACATCCGTACACGTATACGACATCAGCTGGTTAGGTTGTAGTTGATAATCGACAGTTCGAATGAGCAGGACCAATGCAATTCACTCACCCGTAAAGAGAACGCGCGCTCTCGTCTCGTAGGAAATTTACCCGGTATAATCCGTGTCGTGTTTTTCCACAGATTTTGTTTACATTTGGTCGCCAGATCCACTCTTCGTCCCTCCAACGGGCTCTCGATTCTCTCGCACGGATTTAAAAAAAAAATATCGAGATAATGAATTTTTTTTTTTTTTTTTTACACAAAATATTTTATATTTTATATCGGAATAATATGATCTGTCAAAATATAAAATATAAAAATGAAACATTCACTTTTTGTTTACATCATCTAAATTTTTAATATCACGCGAGAGGAATCTATTTAAAGAATCATATTCATTAAAAGAAACCGCCGATTATAAATTTCGAACAAAATTCCTGTCGACGATAATCATTAGATATATTTGGAGCACAATCTCGATAAAAGGCATCGTGTATATCAAATTACCAATCGATGATCGATGGGAATATCCCAGCTAATGGATGGAAAATTTGGCATCGAATGAGAAATAATAAAATTATGGTATGAGACTGACTCTTTGATATATGCATAGGAATAAAATTTGAATCTTACACTTTGGACATTACCTTTGTGCCAAGTCGGACAGGGAGCAGAGAAGTGCGAGGTGACGTTACCATGTGGTTTTCCTTTGATGTGCAATATCCGCTCTCACAGCCGTACGTGGCATATCGTGCGTGTGATGCGTGCACACATGACGGGAATCGCTGCATCCAGAGATGTCATGCGCGAATAAATCTCTCGAAATATATTTAACAAGAAGAAAACGCACGTTTCTTTTCGCGATTCCTTTACGCTTGAAAAAATGATGAATAAATGATTTTTAATTATAATGACTTTTTAATTAATATGACGATTAATATATAAATGCAGGCCTGCATTTGCGGAGCATCGAGGAGCCGAGGATGACGGCGGAAACGGCGGCTCCCTGCGTACAGGGGATGCAAGGAGCACAGAGTGGCATGGCCAGCCAGAGTATGTTGCAACAGGTGCAGGATGGAAGTGGCGGCAGCGGTGGCGGCGGTGCTTATTATTCCTCGACGTCGACGGTATACGATCCGGAGTACGCTCGTATGGAGGCTTGGCTCGACGAGCATCCCGACTTCGTCAACGATTACTTCTTACGGTATTACTTTCCCTCAATTTAAGATTTCGACGAAAGAGATTCGCCTCAGATAGAGAAAGAGCACGTGTTATTTAAACGTCAAATGATGTCGTTTTGACATATTTGCTGAATGCGTTTAATATTAAAATTGTCATCTTTTTTTTCTTTTTCTTTTTCTTTTTTTAATGTTGCATGCTTTTCTTGTGAACCTTCTCAGACAGCACAAAATATATTTATAATAATTATTACAATATTTTATAAATATTCTTAAGATTTTAGATTGAATAGATTATAAATATTTGTCACAAATTCTAGCAAATATTTACAAAATAAATACTATATAAATATTTATATTTTATCATGAAATATTTAATGAAATTTTTTATATTTTAAAAATATGTCGAATAAAGATTTTTATAAAATATGTATAAAATATTTATATAATATTTCAAAAAAATATATTTTCATAAATATTTATCATAAATATTGTGCACTGTCTGGGTAAATTCCTAGGCAAATATCCCACAAACTGATATTTGATTGTTTTCGGCTTCTCGATCATCAGGAAGGTGACACGACAGACTGTGGACATGTGGCTGGTGTCACACGCGACGCCGACTTCGTCGTCCAGCAGCTGCATGGAACTCTCCAGCCCGACTCACGCCGGCAACTCGTCCTCCGGACGTGGAGGTGGTGCCGGGGGTTCGGGAGCCACGACACCCGTGCGGAAAATTTCGGCGCACGAATTTGAACGAGGGGGCCTTCTCAAACCGATCGTTAACACGATCGACGGAACACCAACCTTTTTGAGCGTATCGCCAGGTGACATGGGTCAACCAGGTGGTGCCCAGGTCGGATCCGCAAATTCGAATCGGCCTCAAAGACGATCTAGGCACGAGCTCAGGCACCTCGACGAGAAAGATCTCATTTTCGAGTTGGTAGGTAGCTGCGCGAGAGTACGTCGTCGAGCTTTTATCCTTAAGAGGTTTAATTCCGTCAGGTCAAGGACATCTGTAACGAGTTGGATGTTAGATCGTTGTGCCATAAAATCCTGCAGAATGTGAGCACGCTTCTCCACGCGGATCGCGGCTCGTTGTTTCTCGTCCAGGGCGAGAGAAGCGGTACCACCGTCAGCGTGCCGTCTTCTCACGTCGAGAATCACGAGGTCGCTCCGAACGACTCCGGCAACGGAGATCTGCGACGGAACGATCAATCCTCCTGTCCGAGGAGCCGGTGTCTAGTGTCGAAGCTCTTCGACGTTTGTTCGAGATCGACATTGCTGGAGATGGAAAAGAAAGATGAAATTAAAATTCCCTGGGGCACCGGTATCGTCGGCTACGTCGCTGAAAGCGGAGAACCTGTCAATATACCAGATGCTTATAAGGCAAGGACTTGGAATTACCGTTTATCTATCTTTTTTATCTAATGAGAGCGCGCGTTACGTTTCGCACCTGGTCGATTATTATATTATAAGCATTAGGGATTCTCGGTGAATCATCATTTAATTTTCGTATCCGGAATGTGATCGTTTCCGATATAAATAAAATATGCACGAATATGTACTTTATTTGATACGTTTATCTTATCTATTGATTATCATTTGTATTGATTATCATTAATTTGCGAGAATAATTCGTTGTACGATTTATTGTTAGTTTTGTGCTCCTGAAGAGAAAATCGAACATAAGAGTATTCCGATGAAATATATATATATATATATATATATATATATATATATGACGTAACATGCATATAATTAATACAACGTGTATATATTAAAAATAATTGAAATATGTTTCAGGACTCGAGGTTTAATCGCGAAATTGACGCATTAACGGGATACCGTACGCGTGCCTTATTGTGCATGCCTATTAAAGATTGCAATAGTGACGTAATTGGCGTAGCACAGGTAATCAACAAGCTCGGCGGTGAAGGACAATTCACTGCGCAGGACGAAAAAATTTTCGCCGGTTACTTACAATTCTGTGGTATCGGCTTAAGAAACGCGCAGCTTTACGAGAAAAGTCAATTGGAAGTGAAAAGAAATCAGGTAAGTGTCGATTTTTTGTTGATCAAAATTAGACGGAAGATATAATTATATTTCTTATCTAACACATATGAAAAATTGTTAGGTTCTATTGGACCTGGCTCGAATGATTTTCGAGGAACAAAGCACGATAGAGCACATGGTTTTTAGAATTCTTACGCATACGCAATCGTTGATTCAATGCCAACGTGTTCAGGTAATTAACATAAACGTTTACAGCGAGAATGAGATGCGTTTACGCGAGCAAAAGAGAACGTCATGATTGTTTTCAGGTGTTGCTCGTGCACAAAGCTTCAAAAGGCAGTTTCTCGCGCGTCTTCGACTTCGAAGCAAACGATCTCACTGGCGAGGATTCTGACTCCCGTACTAGGTAAATCAAGGCATACTTGTAACATTCCGGCTATATATATATATTTTTTTTTTTTTTTATAAATTCTAGAAATCTTTCTTTTTTTTTGCAGTCCGTTTGAGAGTAGATTTCCTATTAACGTTGGCATCACGGGTTACGTAGCGACAACTGGTGAAGTGAGTATTATTCAGTTCCTCATCTTGATATGATTGCGAAAACGTTAGTGTTCGAGATGATAGAAAAAAGCGATTTACAGACTGTCAACATACCAAATGCTTATGAAGACCCGAGATTCGATCCGTTAGTGGATGACGGTACCGGTTTTAGACATCGCACAATTCTTTGCATGGCCATCAAGAATTCTTCCGGTCAGATAATCGGTGTCATTCAGTTGATCAATAAATTCGACGATTTGCCTTTTACAAAGAACGATGAGAATTTCGTCGAGGCGTTTGCGATATTCTGCGGGATGGGGATTCATAATACGCACATGTAAGCACATATCCGTATATCTCTTGGATCTACTCTTTGAATATTCAATTTAATGTATCCAATTTAATTGTTATTCAGGTATGAGAAAGCTGTGATAGCGATGGCGAAACAGAGCGTCACTTTGGAAGTATTGAGTTACCATGCATCGGCGTCCTTGGAAGATGCACAGAGATTAAGGGTATGCTTCTAGTCTAGTTTACTTTATGATAGCTTGTAATTTTTTAAACGCTTATTATTCATTCTTTGCCCCGACAGAATTTAAGAGTCCCGTCATCGGTGCATTTTCAATTGCACGATTTCAAATTTGATGATATACACATGGAGGACGACGAGACTCTCACCGCGTGTCTTAGAATGTTTCTTGATTTGGACTTTGTCGAGCGGTTTCACATCGATTACGACGTACTCTGCCGTTGGTTGTTGAGTGTGAAGAAAAACTATCGAAACGTTACGTATCATAATTGGCGACACGCTTTTAATGTGGCTCAGATGATGTTCGCTATTCTGACAGTAAGTCTTTTCTTCAAATGAGTGCAATAATATCAATCCTTATTCACGAATCGGAAATATAATTCTTTCGTCTTTTTAGGCTACGCAATGGTGGAAGATCTTTGGTGAAATCGAGTGTCTCGCACTCATCATCGCCTGTTTGTGTCACGATCTTGATCATCGCGGGACAAATAATTCTTTTCAAATAAAGTGAGTACTATAATTTACTTTCAAATCAATTTATGTGCTTTTCATTTTGTTACGAAAAATACTTTATATTGAAGCATTATTTTTTCATTTTCAGAGCCTCTTCGCCATTGGCGCAGCTATACTCGACCTCTACAATGGAACATCATCACTTTGATCAATGCCTGATGATCTTAAGCAGCCAGGGCAATCAAATTCTATCGAATCTTTCACCGGAAGAATATTCGCGAGTAGTGAAGGTTCTCGAAGATGCGATACTTTCAACCGATTTGGCCGTTTACTTTAGAAAGCGTGGCGCTTTCTTCGCTTTAGTACGTAGTAATTACAATTGGGCCTACAGTGATAACCGAGATCTTTTGCGCGGAATGCTGATGACAGTTTGCGATCTGGCCGCGATTACGAAACCATGGGATGTCGAGAAAAGAGTAGCCGAGCTTGTTAGCAGTGAGTTTTTCGAACAGGGCGATATAGAAAGACGGACACTCAACATTACGCCTATTGTAAGTAGCATTAATGTGTACACGTAATAGATTTGGAAAATGCTCATTTGATGTAAACGATATATTGTTTTTCATATTTTATAGGATATTATGAATCGAGAAAAAGAAGATCAATTGCCAATGATGCAAGTCGGCTTTATCGATTCAATCTGCCTTCCTATTTACGAAGTACGCATAGTCTGACAAACTTGATTATCTCTTAATATAAGACATTTTGTTTATCGTACCGTATTTTTTATTACTCTTTACGTTTACTTTAATAGGCATTTGCCCAACTGTCGGATAAACTTTTGCCGCTCGTTGATGGAGTCAGAATGAATAAGCAACATTGGCTGGAAATTGCCGAGACCAAGTGTCAAGCGGAGAATTGTACGAATCACGATAGGACGCCGTCAACGTCGGTGTCTGACAACGAGGAGACCAGCGAGCAAGCGGACCAATAGTCATTACATTGACGTCACTGAGTGTTAGAACGCACAAAACGGAGCCGTAACGATCGTTTATCAGTTACGTCAAAAAGAGAAAAAAAAAAATACTACGGGGTATAGGTTATCTTTTACAAATCGTTTCCAGTGACAACTGGTTTCCTCGTCTCAATTATATGCAGGATTATAGTCCTGCGCGAAACAGGTGATATACATACATTTTATATGTAATATGTAATATGTATAACGGACTCTACACTACTTCATTTCCGTCAATTAAATTTTTACGGATTCCACAGATCTGCTGATCAAACAGACCAAACATTCAACTTTTTCGCGTTGAACTCTTAATCAAAATTGTTTTGTACATTTACCATATAAGTTGAAAAGTTATAAATGCGTTGAACGATCTTGCGAAATATGATGAGAAAGATCTTTGTTTTATCTCTCTCTCTCTCTCTCTCTCTCTCTCTCTCCCCCTCTCTCCCCCCCCTCCCTCTCTTTGTCTTACCTTATCTCTCAATTCTTCCTCCTCTTTTCGTTTTCGCCCTCGTTTCCGCTCCTTCGTCCATTTATTTCTCTCTATTCGTCTTTTTAGAAACTAAACCGATCAATCTCCATACATGCTACTATTGTACCTGATTGTATTGTACATATATTTACTACGACAGACTTTCGATGTAGAGAGAGGATGAAGACAGGGAGGGAGAGTTGAGTCTCTAAAATATATGCTGTACAATAGTTTTCGACGTAAATCGATTCGTCGAAGGACACAACGGAACGGCGCCTATACGCGCTAATTAGATTATATATTTGTATACCAAAGTGTAAATTTATATATCGAGATCGATTTTGGCTACGGTCAGACGATAAAATAGCAATTCCAAGCAGTCTGTGACGCGTGCTAATTAATCGATTAGCAGGTAACTGCGGCGGATATGGTACCTGCCAGGCTTCTCAGTTGCTTTGTCTTTGCTTCATGTTTCAAAGATAGTTCCCTCGAATCGATCTCGATCCGAACTACTGTTTTTCGTCTTTGCGTGGAACTGTCATATCGTGTTAAATGATGTAAAAATTATACGTACACCAACAAACAGAATCTTTTATTATAGCTGTAAAGTTTAGTATTTTTTCACGTGTTTTGCTTTCTATAATATTTAATGATGGTAAACACTTATCGTAGATACGTGTCTACGACTTGATAATGAGAGAAACATGCATATCATTAGGTGTTTGCTAAAGTGGAATAGTCCTCATATCTGTTATCATATCATATGTGGAAAACAGAATACGATTAGAAAGGACTAATCTCGCATTCACGTCATAAATTTACCTGGCGTACCACGACTACGAAAAGACGAAAGACAGTTTAGGCATTTAGTGATCGCATGTGTGTGTGTGATCGTTTACTTATTATATAATCATAGCGCGTGACTTCCTCTACATGTTCCTTTAATCCTGCAATCTTTAAAGTGATCTTTTTGTTTTTTTTTTTTTTTTTTTTTTTTTTACTTTAATATATCCGACTCCAAGCGGTACTTGGTTCTGCGTCGCACCCACAATTAACGACGAAACGTGGGATAAAGTGATGAAAATGTAACAAGTGTGATAAAGTTTCCTCGTGTGCGCATAACTGTATAGCGCGAGTGTATGCTCGAAAAGAGAATGCAAGAGCTATTGTACAGTTATTTTTTGTGTAAATTATATCGTGAAGTACGGCGCACATCTATCGTTACGATAATACGATGATAACGCGCAAGTCATATATATATATATATATATATATATATGTATATATATATGTATATATATATATATATATATATATATATATATATATATATATATATATTATACATTCTACGAACAATATCTAATATATTAAAATGAGAATAAATTATGTGAACACGCACGTAATATATCCCTTATCACATTATTCTACAATCCCGCTGGGTCCGATCGATTAATAGATTAACGTTTGACGATGTGCGGGCTGATCGTCGACACAGTTTCGCAACATTGTACCAATAGACCTTGATCGCCGCGATTAATGCGTGCCAGATGCGTGCGAGAGATCGGGCCAAAGCATATGACTATGCATATGGCTCGCTTAAAAATTAACTTTCGATCTTTACAATTTTATTTCGATTTTTTGTTACAATTCTCGCATCGTAATAGGATGCGAAGCAACTTGTTTCTCATTCGAAAAACTATTATCGTGCAATGTAAACAGTGATTCGTAGAGAATAAGCTTTAATAACGAGAAGGTATAGAATTTTACTGTCGCTGTGTGATTTCGTGACTTCGTATGACAGATAGAACGACATCGTTGCCGACGCCGACGAGTTTATCGTAGACTTGCGCGTGTGTCAGTTGACATATTGACTCCCCGTTCAGCTTGACAATCACATCACCCGCTTGCAGGCCAGCTGTGTCAGCTATACCCCCGATCGCCACCTGGACGAAAAAGTATTAATGATACTTTATAACGCGTGAGAATTACGTAGAGATATTAAAAACAGAATATCATACCCTGACGACGGTTAAGGGAAATGTAAAGTCCACGCCTCCGGAGAGCCGAAAGCCCCAGGGTTGAACGTTAGATCGGTACAGTTTGACATCTGTAGTAATAGTCGTCATGGTGGAGTGTAAAACCTCGTCCTACCTGAAGGTAAATTTGCGCATTTTTAATTATTCACAAAGGCTGCTTTTAATAGATGACGTAATCACAGAGATGATTATCTGCTTGCGTTATGCTTTCTCGAATAGCAGGCACAAAACTTTTTTTTTTTATTCATTCACTACGATACGATTCACACGTGCTATTCGAATTGTGAAACGAAATCTGATCAAAATCTGAATATTACCAGGTTCAAGTACGAGCGACGAAATCCGCTGATCGACTTTTCCTTGGCCTCTAAATTATAGCGCGTCGCGCATTCGAATTTCGTTCGGTCACAGTGCTGCGCATGCGCCGGATATGTTCAAAAATTCTACTCGCAAAAGTAACGTTTAACCAACGTTGGACCAATTAGAAGTAAAGATTTCTTTAGCCTGATTGGTCAATTCAATATTAGCTTATCCCACGAGTAGGATTTTCGAGCGCACCTCTAATGTCATGTACGCATGCGCGAGATGCGCGTCTCGAGTCTCGATTTCGCGCGACACGCGCGTCGGACAAACGGTACGAGGAGGCTGGAGAACTATCATCGAGAGACATTATCGAGTGCAATCGAAAAATCATGAAGAAATCAATGTCTGAAAAAAGTTGCGACGAAAAAGAGGCGTGATTAATACGTCAAATATTTCCGGAGGAACTTCAATCCGGCTTTTCGCGCCGCGACGTCGGAGCGAGAATGACATTTGATTCCGCGCACGCCCCAACGGCGACCCCGGCCCCTGGTCCCGGCAGAAGACAGCTGAGTCCTCGCCGAGTCACGAATGAGCCTCCGGAGAGGGAGCTTCGTTTCCTTCGTGAAACCTTGTGTATCTTTGCCGGTACGTGTCGTTATCGCTAATAAATCGCGCGTCAAGTTCTTCTCTTCGGTTGGCTGATAATTGTCTTCTCGCGGACACGTTGGAGGTCTCCCGCACGCATTCACGCGGGAATCACGAACAAAGTGTCAAATGTCGAGGGTAAGTGATTGTTCGCTGTCCGCTGGACCGCAGCCGTGGTATTTTTTCGATCCCACGCTCTATCGCTTTATCGCTCGCTATATATTCATAAAGTTTATTTGAATGTGACACGTCAAAATGTAAATGTATATATATATATATATATATATATATATATTTTTTTTTTTATATATTTTGAAACATCAAATGTCTCGATGCAGGACGCGTAGATTTTTCACGCACTTTTCGGGAATTTTATCTGCGTATTTGATTTCAATCTTGCAGCAGACACAATTCAGTAATGCGATAAAAATTTCATTTTCTCGGTTTGAATAAACAGTCTTTATATTAGGGTTCGCTGAAGAGAGCGAATCGGTATTTCGTATTTTATATCGAGGATATGTGAAAATAATCAGAACTTGTGAAAAAAATAATCGCTCATAATTATACAGTCTGTGATAAAAATAATCGTAAATGCATGTATGAGTGTATATATATATTTATATATATATATATATATATACATTAAATTATTATAATATTAATATTTCAGTGATTGGTAAAGTGTCATGGTGAGTGGAAATATCCACCGCACACAAGTAGTCTCGACTTGCGTACGGATATACTTCCGTGCAACCTTTGCGCGTAAGTTTTTAATCACTTTACATAATTACTTTATGCAAATAAAATTCTATTCATATGAGACCGAGTATTAATGCGACGTAAGATAAATTTACGTAAAACTCTAGAGAAAGAAAAACACAGTCGTACAAGCCTAAGTTATGACGCTAGAATCTGCTCAGCCTATCGATACGCGCGGTTTAGTTTGCGTATCGTATAAAATAAAGTTGAGGGCTGAGAGAGAGAGGTGGGGAGAGGGAGAGGGGTAAAGAGAGAGAGAGAGAGAAAGAGAGAGAGAGAGAGAGATGCAAAAGGAGAGATAGCGAGGACACCTCAAGGAGGGGAGAGGACGCGAGAGTTCTGGGGGTGGCTGTGTCGTGCCGGTGGCTGCATCGATCGTCTGTACTCGGTGTAGCGGCCGTTTTCCACGGACGCGGACAATGCGACCTAGTCGCGCCAGAAAAATACCGTAAATCGCGATAGCGACTCGCGAAGGCCGCGCGAAGCCATCCCCCCCCCCCCCCGATGGTTGCGAATCGGCCCGACACGTGGACCTGACACTTTCGGCCGAATCGACTGGTCGCGCTATCGATCCCAAAAACGAAGATTAAAAGGGACGGCTCGACACACGAACCGTGACAATTCGCGCCTGTTTTTTTTTTTTTTTTTTTTTCCTTTCAATTTCGTTTCTATCGATTAGACGTACTTTGTTTTCGTATACTTTTTCAAACTCAATTATTCTCCAATTATTTCGCAACGATAAATGCAACTGTTCTCTCTCTCTCTCTCTTTCTCTCTCTCCTTTTAACTTTTTTTCTGCGCCTTATTATCCCACGGCGAGCCAATCGCGCGATACAGCTGTATGGGTATGCGAGCGCAAACGATGCTATGAGGGGGTTGTTGAAGTTTATTCAAGGTTGAGCGAACCTCACGTGTCGCTTGTCAAAGGCCAGGTAAGTCGCTGGAAAAAAAATGGACTCGCCTATATATCCCCGGGTATTCTATTTTATACGATACGTAGAGGAAACGAGACACGAAATCGAGTGATCGCAGACCGATAGCCGTGCTAGTAATATCCTCGACTCTGCCTTGTGCGTTTGTTCGGTTTAAAATAGCAGAGTACGCTCGCGAATAGCGGAGAAATATCGAGCGTTTAATGCGATAATTATAATCGCGGAATTAATCAATTAATTTTATCCGGTTGTTTGCACTCGGCGACGGAGAAGGGATGGAACGTCTCGTATTGTATCGTATGTTTTGTGTTCGACGTAGACGCGACATCGTCCGACGTATCGCCGATGGAAGATCGAGAGGGTTGAATCGGAGGCGGAAATATGCCCGGGCGATCACCGGCGAGGGCGTACGAGCGGCCCATTGCGAGCGCGGGCCGCAAGCTCGCCGCTACTTGAATGTCACCGCCGGAGGTGAGATTCCCACGGTAAAGTGCTGTAAGGTATTTTGGGATCGATCTTCCGCCACACACTTTTTCTTCGCTCATCGAATTTCGTATCGATGAAGTTTCGCAAAGTTGTTACAAGTATAGCGCGCACGCAATAATTTATCACTCACGTACAATTTATTAATTCACGCGTCGAGATTTCTTTTTTATTTCTGACGCAGTAATATATTTTCACACGCATAACTTTCCTCTTTTTTTCTTTTTCACGTCTGCATATTTATAGTTTATAACAATATAATATCTTTTATATAAATAATTTTTATTAATGAATAATTATTTTTATATAAATATAAAATATTCTTCTTTAAATCTATTGATTTTTTCTTGAATCTTGTACTAGGTTTTTTTTTTTTTTTTATTTTAAATAGAATATATTTACGAAACGTTTATTGTTTATTAGTTTATTTATTACTTACATGCATTCAATTGTTTTATTTAAAAAAATCTTTTATAATATTATGTAATTTTTTTGAGAATAATCCTTTTCGCATGAGATATAAAGGAGAGAGTTAAATATGACCAAATTACCTTATCTACTTGCTCTTTCGCGGTAAATTTTACTTTCGAATAATTCAAACATCTCGGAGCTTTCGTTTCGTTACAAGAACAAATGACCAGGGCGCGGGATGGGCGAATCCTGGCTCTCGGTCTTACTCGCTGCCACGTTGACAACGATGACGATGACAGCGGTAACGAAAGCCGATCCAGTCTCGACGCCGTCGACGATCGCTCGTGACGATATCATCGATTCCAAACTGGTTTGTGTTTATCAATCTTTATTTTGTACAATTTTCGTGATTTTTCGACTTTTCTTTATATTATGTTATTTTTTTTTTTTTCCTTACTTAAAGTCGCCCATCGAGGAAGCGCTGGACGTGATAGAGGCGGCATCGACGGGTTCCCTGGGCGAGGTGTGCGTCAATTCAGAGGGATTTAAATCACTACCGGCTGGCGTCGCTCTGGATTCGAGACGTTACGACACGGCACGTCAAAAGACCGACATGACCGCGATGATGCTCCAAAATCTCGGGACTGTTGAAGCGATGCGACGCAATGGTGAGTTGGAGCCATTGGGATATAAAGAAAGTTAATTCTGAATAAAAAAAGTTTGCACTCTTTAGAGAAAAAAAAATATTTGGCATGTACATGTAATTAATATACATCTAATATAATAAAATAACGGTTATAGCTAAATCTTTAACAAAATCTCATATAATTGCTTATCAATAACTGCTAAAGTGTTTTATTCAGTAAAACAAAATAATTTTCACCTGTTAAAGGGTGAAGAAAAATCTAGATTAGTTTTCTACCTGGAATTCAATTGGCATCATGATTGATTGTCAATCATCGAACATGGTGATAAATATAAAACCAATAACTGATTCACACGCAGTTCTTTTAGACGTCCTGACGAAGTCTCTGCTTGTGTCGGTGGACGACGCGCTGGAGGCGAGGGTGATCGCGTTAAACGCCTCTACAGGTACGGTGATTACCTCGGTATGGCTGAAGCGGAGCCCTGGAAGCGTAGGCGAGCCCTCCAAGGTCGAGAGTCACGCGCTTCAACCTGGATCACAACCGGACTCCAATTTACCGTGGTTCGAGAATGCAGGAAGCAGCGCTGGATTAAGGTTCGCCGTGTCGACTATTCGCATACTCGCGTGATTATGTCAGTCTGCAAAAGCCGCAATCTTTCCGAAAATCTTTAATCTTTTTGTTGAACATATTATTTATGATAGTATTATACGATAGTCTGACGTTGCGCCGCGATTTTAGATTAAAAGATTAAAAAGATTAGCATTATATACTTTTTTTATTTATCAGAAAATTTACTTTTATTTTAATTAACGTATCTCAACAGCTATCAAAGAATATAGAAATTTATTTAACATTTTATTTAATATTTTTTAAAATTATAGAAATTAATTAAAGTTGCTGCATTAAAATGGTTTGTAAGATATCATAATTGTTTTATTTTTTACAAATATAATAATATATTTCTATATTTATATATTCTTTGATGATCGCTGTTAAATCGAATGCATAAATTTATAATATAATGGTAAAGAAAAAAATTAATTTTTCAATTTTTCTCAATTTTGAAAAGAAAGTTTCTTTTTATAAAAAAAATTTACATTTTTATTAGAATAGAATATTATTTTATATAGAATCATTTCCTTCTTATATTTATAATAACGCACGTACCACGCTATATTTCTATTCAACGAAATGTTAGTACGCACGCACGCACGCACGCACGCACGCACGCACGCACGCACGCACACGCACCTTTACGCAGCTTGTCTCGCACCCTATCGTTCATGTTTCACGTTGCTTTTCTCTTCCAATAATGTCTCGTTTATCGGAGTGAATTGTAGAAATAAAAAAATCTTTATAAGAAATTTAATTTCACTCAGAATTCAAAGAAAATTTATGCAAATTATTAATGCTTTATATTTGTTTGAAAATTAAAAAAAAAAAGTTGAATAAATGTCTTAAAAGAGAACTTTATGTAGTAATTTATTATAAATTACTTTATATAAAGTTCCTTTGCTATTTATTTAAATAAACTTACTTATAAATTTTTTCTTTGGAAAATGTCCAGATATTAATGGTGGACAGATCCGTATATTCGAGACGATTCGTCGAAAAGGAATCGCGCGCGCTGGACTTGTACAGGCGCTCCACGATCATTCATCATCCTTCATCATCCCGTACGAGCGTTAAGTCATAGAAACTCGATATTCGCGAACGATATGTAAACGATGATTTTCTTAGAAGACCTTAGCCTTTCTATTCTGTAACGATATCAATGTCACAAATAATAATAATCGGGATGACCGTGAAGTGCCGGGCATATGACTCGTTGCACGAAATACACGTGTTCACCAAGAGATATATCGAAGTTTCTACGGCGGCTTGTGGCGTTTGCGTGTGATCCCAGGTCACCGAAATTCATGCAGTCACCGCCGATTGAATCCTACAGGGGTTGGTGGACCATCCCGTACTTCTCTTGCAAGACCCGCCGCTGGCTTATCTCGTACAGCGTCAACGTACAGTCGCCCGATATTCGTCCCAAGTTAGTAATACAACAGCTGGCTCGGTGATTTTAACTGGTGCTCGCAGTAGTAATCTGTGTTATTGGCATTTCATTGAAGGGTACGAGAATTCATCAGCATAGATATTGATATAAGCGGATTGGAGATCAACCAATGTTACTCATCGCCGCAAAATCGCAATGACGAGATCGATCATCTATCCAGTAATCAAATAGCCTTCTTCAGGGGCACGCATAAGTGTCCTTCTGATACTACGCAGGTAAGTCGAGTCAAATATTTTCTTTGCAATATTTGCGTAGAGATAAAAATAGTATTCTCTCATTTTTTTTTTGTGCTTCAGTGCGTGTATCAGGGTCCTGGCAGCCGAGTGAACAAAAATGGCGTGGGTGCTGGTTGGGCGAAGGGCGCGTACGTTTGTAAATGTCGGCAAGGGTTTTACAGCACCAGTCATCATCGGACGGGTTTCGATGGGATTCTCGTGGAAGGTCAGGATCAGGTGTTGCTTGTTAATATGTTGTAATCATTTCCCCTTTCTCTCCGCACGTATTTGTTATAGCCGCGTGGAAAGAAATGAGGGAGAATAAGAGCGACTTCTACGAGAAGGCTTTTCGATGTTTGCGCTGTGCACCAGGATGCGCCAGATGCAAGGGTCCCGAACCTTGTCTAGCAACGTACAATTGGCCCTTTAGGTATTTTTTTATGCTGCCTTTTCGTACTCGCTCGTGACATTGTTATTTCAATCGTGTCTTGTTACTTTTCAAGAATCACGCTGCTAGCGGTTTCAATTTTTTGCGCATTTGGAACCATTGTCCTGGTAGCGTACATGTACCAGCATCGTAAACTGAAGGTATTCAAAGTTGCTTCGCCGATATTTTTGTCCATCACGCTCTTGGGCTGCGCCTTGATGTACCTCGAGGTAGGTGGAGAGAGACGCTCCTCGCTTTGCTCTTTAATAAAAATTCCGTCGAGAATTAATTTGAAGAGGTTTTTTGTAGATGGCCGCCATATTCCCGGTTCTCGATATGTATTCGTGCATCGCCACAAAGTGGACGAGGCATATGGGATTCTGTGTCTCGTATACTGCACTGTTAATGAAAACCTGGCGGTAAATAATTATAATTAGTGTTAGAAAAAAAAGTAAACCGAGTCGTGCGATATTAATTTTGGAGGAGAACTAGATAAAGCTATAACGTTGTAATCGAGGAAGTATGTACGATGTAAAAGAAGCGATTATTGATCAAAATGTAACATAATAATCTTTTTTTTTTTTTCTTTCAAACAAGATGGATGTATCACCATTTTCAATAATTTATCATAATTGTGGGCTTGGTTTGCTTAGCACTTTACAATTTTATTTTATTTAAATTCGCAGTAACATCTACATCTGATATTTTTATTCATAGGGTTTCGCTCACGTATCGGGTAAAGAGTGCTCATAAAGTTAAGCTGACAGACAAGCAGCTGTTACAATGGATGGTGCCTATATTACTAGTGATGTTGATTTTCCTCGGAACATGGACTGTCAGTTCGCCGCCTTACGCGGAAGTAATTACGGATAATCACGACTTGAAGTTTTATCAATGTTCGTACAACTGGTGGGATCACAGCTTGGCTATTGGTAAATATAAAAAAAAGATAGAAAGAGAAACGGTGATAACCCAAGACATATAGATTAATTTGAATTTAATTGACAATCTGTTAATAACGTGGACAGGTGAAATTCTCTTTCTCGCCTGGGGCATAAAGGTATGTTACAACGTGCGAAACGCGGAGAGTCTATTTAACGAGGCCCGTTTGATAAGTTACGCCATTTACAATATAGCTGCGGTGAATATAACCATGATAGCTATTCAGTACGTAATCATAATATAACATATACATTATTACATACGCGAGTTCCTAGAAAATATATATAATAATCAAACGACGTTTATCTACAGCCTCTTCATATTTCCCCGTGCCGGGCCGGATATCAAATATCTGCTTGGCTTCCTGCGGACTCAGCTCTCAACGTCTGTTACGGTCTTTCTCGTATTTGGCCCTAAAGTAAGAAAAAATTCTAACAAAAGGATGAGTCTAACAAATGTAACGATAAAATGGATATTGAAAAGATCTGTTTTTGGATTGTATTTATACCATTATTGCCTTAACACATTAATATATTATATTTTTAATCTTTATTTAAGGTGATCAGAGTATTACGAGGCCAGGGAGACCAGTGGGACAGTCGAGCGAGAGCGCGAGGCGTCACCGCAAGCTTCTCTCTAAATGGGATTGGTTTGGTGCCGGAGGAGACGACGGATTTATATCAAGAAAATGAAGAGCTTAAGGTTTATAATTATACGATTTATCTTTATATATGTGCTACGCATTTGCGATGCCAGTGAATAAAAAAAACATTGAAGCAATTTTTCGCTTTAGGAGGAGATCCAAAAACTAGCCGCGCGAATCGAATTTATGAAGATAGTGCACATGGAGGTGCACAACAGGCACATCAAGCCAAAGATGGGTGGTTACTTTAGCACACATGGCCACGGACATGGGCATCCATCCACCGGTCAGAGTCCCATCGCCAAGAGTTCAACGGCCAGTTTTATTCTCAAAGTATGTACCTAAATCGTTCTATCACATTTCAGTTCAATTAACCTTAGTATACGTAGAGGACTTTTAAAGTTCGACAAAAAGTGGGAAAATACAATAAAAGCTTTCCTCTGAGGTCTGATGTGATTTTTCTTCGTGATCCTTTTGATCGTGTATGTATACTAAGGTTAACGCGAAAGTCACGGACGTCAAAAAGACTATTTTTGCTACCTGGGTCTGTGACTTTCGTGTTGACTCGTCTTCTCCGTGCGAATCCGCTGTAAGAGCGTTTTGGGAAATAAATTGGAGTAATTTATTGAGCAGACGGCTGTGGAGCGAGGTGCAACGGCAGCCGCAGCCGCGGCCGTCGAGGATTCGACCTTCCCGTCCGGAAGTTTGCACAGAGCGCGAAGGATGGAAATGTTGAGAGAGAGGAAAGCGGAAAGAGAGAGGGAACGCGAGAAAGAGCGAAACAAGGATAAGGAGCAGAAGGAGAGACCACGAGAATCGAGCGGCGAGAAAGTTTGACTAGTGATCAATAGCGAGGAGGTATTTAAGCTTATTGTTGGTACTTTTTCAACGATCTCCCTAAATCTTTTTTTTTTCTTCGCCAACAGGTATGGTTGTGACGAAGACAGTGTTCCGATGAAAGCGAGAAAACGAGAAAATACTTATATCCGAGGAGGAAAAGGAGGAAGAAAAAAAAATTGGAGAAATTCAGGTTGTATCCTCTAATGGACAGGAGACTGCCCGTATTTGTATAAAACGCCATATAATCAAAATCATTCAAAAGCGTTGACTGTCTTCGCGCCATTGTGATAGCGGTATCTTAATAATTATTAGGTGTACGATATATACATATATCTTGAAATTATAAAATCTCTATCGAATCGAACGCACGAAAAGCGAAAGACGACGGCGATGGCACTCCATGTTCCTATCCGTCAGCGACAACGTTGTTGCTTCCAAGGATATGTATATTGTTATATATATTAAATTTCAACAATATTTTTCCGTTATAAAAAGCGTTCTCGAATGCAACGCGATTAATTGTAAAACAAACAATTATATTTATAAAAAGAAAAAAACAAATGTTTCGTTGAGAACAGAGCAAAAACTGTAATACCGAGCTGTCACAAATGCACAAAGAATGCAGAGGTGAATCGTCGTCGCTTCAAAGATACAATTTCGCTTTCCGCAAGTGTGATATGTGTGTCGCTTCGTCGCGAGCATTCGATAGAATTGTAAAAAAAAAACGCGCGTGTGTTTTTAAGTTTCCCTTATCGAAATTATTTACGTCCGTTTTGCGACGACGCGCGCGCTTTTGCCAAACACAGAATCGCTGAGATCTTCCTCGATATTAAGGACAGCGGGGAGAGCAAAGGAATCCCTTCTTAAATGTTACATAAGCGTCGTCATGTTCTCGGGTTTTAAATAGTACCGTTTCTCAGGCAACCTTATCATGCCAGAATGAAACATCGTCTACTCTCGAAAGATATACAAGTATCACAATTTGAATGTAAATTTGAATGTTAATTTAAGCGGTAATAATATATAATACGAGTAAAATAGGCGCGTATTTTTCCGACTTGGACACTCGACAGGCTTGACCAATAAGTGTGTTGAACGTATCGAATTTATTTAATTTTTTCTCCGAATCACACATATTCGATGCAAGATGTAACTCTTCTTCGTGCTCTTTATTGTTCTCTTGTTTATATATTACTTTTCATTTAATTTCAAATACATTTTCAAACGTAGAGTTGCATTTTAAAATTGCAAGCAACCGAGCGATTATTATTCGTAACAAGATTGTATAAATGTTAACATAAATGTGACAATAAAGTTACACAACGGGCTGTAAGAAAAGAATATCAACTTTGTTGATGATCGTAAAGTTGCCCGATAAGAAGAAGAAGAAGAAGAAGAAGAAGAAGAAGAAGAGATAAATCAAAACAAGAAGAAAGCTAAAATGAGAGATAGAAATATAAAAAAAAATTGTGCGTTAATAAGATCTTTGCCTTGTTGGTTTACACTTTTTTAAGAGCTTACGTTTTCACGATAGAATGCTGTTATTGTAGATCGCGATACAGTTGTGTGTTAACAACGACCGACAGATATTGCTGTTCGTGTCTAAGATATTTATCGTTAGTAATATCGTTGTTGTTGAATATTTGACTGGATGGAATGGAGTGATGCAAATATGTGTGTTACAAGTACAACATATATATATATATATATATATATATATATATATATTCGATTAATGAGGAATTTTTCGAACATGGTAAACCTTTCGAGACTCACATTATGAGATCGATTTAATTTTCTTACGATATCAAATTGCAATATTTCCTGTCTTGAAAATACAAAACAATTTACCAAAATCTATTCGTTCTGCTACGATAATTTTACGTTTAATTCATTAACTTTGAACATCGACAGTCGTTTTATCGAAATAATTTTCAAATATATTTATAATATTCGCGATATGCACAGAAAAAAAGTAAGTGTCAAATCAAAACTTGTATACTCATACGAACGCGTTCATTATTTCATATACGGAACAATTTATTTAAGGCTCCCGAGTAGTCACCGCGGTCATATTGGAATCATGATGTCATAAGCGAAAAATAATATTCTGAAAATTCTTGTGTGTCATTTTTAAATCAAAAGATATTTCGATAAAACAGAGATTACAGATCGCTTTGGTACACTTCCGAAAACTAAGCTTTTCCTTTGACAGTTAATAAATAGCCATAAAATGAGTGTCAAAATAAGCCTGCTTACATGGGAAGAAAGCTTTTGACAGCTGATATTTCTTGCTAAATTTAGTTTTCAGAGTATTTTACAAATATGCTGAAGCGATCTATATAGTGACGTTTCATTGAAATATCTTTTTATTTAAAAATGGCACGCAAGAATAATTTAGCTCAAAACGTCAATGCAAGACAAAAAGAGAGAGAATGATTCAGACAATGCGAGATAAAAAAAGAGAGCTTAATGACAGGGTTTCTTATTCCTCAGTAATGATTGTTGCCACCGACAACTCAGAGTTTCTTGGCGACTACTCGGGAGCAAATTTCAACAATATTATACTTTTATTTCAAGACTATTATTGTCATTTCAATTATAATCTTCGACTTGAATATGTATTATTTTCTATCCAACATTTTTTCTCTTTATTAAAAAAAAATTCTTAAATAACAAGAATATATTTTACTTGATTGAATAAAATATAAAATTCAAGTAAATTTTCTTTATTTCAATATAATCTTATTTCAAGATTTTCATTTTGAAACAAAAGATATTGTCAAAATAAGAATGTCCTTTTTTTCTGTGTAGATATAATTTTAAATGAGCAAATTTTCTTGCGTTTATCTAAACACGTTAAGGACATACGAAAGTATCGATTCGTCGAGCGGATTGTCAATTGGTAAATAAGGACGGTGAGTCAATTTGGAGGATCATCACGAATCGAATCTGTCGCGCGAAAGCCTGACAAGCCTCGGGATTCCGTAAATCGGTTGGAGAAAAAGAGAGAAAAAAACGTTTCGCGATATAGATATAATATACATATGGTATATCTATTATTTGTTTAAAGGTATTATAGTGTAAGATGGTGACAGATTTTCACACACATTGACGTTTCTCCGATTAAGTACAAACGACAACGCGATAACGATCCCGTTGCGTTGCCTTATGTGCGCTCGATGTAAATCGTAAAATGCGCTATATTGCTTTTGGCGCGCGCGATAGTTCGTGATAATAGATTGTAAGAGATGAATCTGCTTTCGGTGTTGCGTATCGTACGTGTGAAAAATTTGCTTCGTTTACAAGAGAGAGAGAGAGAGAGAGAGAGACAGACAGACAGACAGACAGACAGAGCGACGTCTCTGCGTTAAAATCGACAGGTCGCGAGTTCGATTCATATAAATAAAATCCTATTGATAAAACAGTGTTATTTTCTCGATAAGAGGAAAGAGAAATAAGAAACTTATGATCGTATACGCGAGAGGAAAATCTAACGCGAACGATTCCCATCACTTGCCCCGCCGAACAAATCAAAAACATATGTAGGTCCGAACACATATTTGTAAAAAAGATATACTGTGTATGTCAGTGAATACAATAATCTTGGAGGCTAATGTAATAAAAAAAAAAAAAAAAATTTTCTTCCCGTATTTCCCCTTTTCAACTCGATAGTTTGAGCGCGCCTGATTGACGCTTAAAATTAATTTACAAAAATTATGAATTGACAATTAATTTGCAAAATGTTTAGAAAGTGGAGAGGTTTTTTGGCTCGCTTGAAAATTTATTTTTGTTCATTCATTTATTTACACGCTACACACTATATAGAATGTAAGATATGAACCTTTCGCACCTCGCTCGACAGCGATCCATATTCGGTATCTCACTGGAAATAATTGCACATTGCCAAAAGATAGAGATACGGAAACGTGGTGAACAGTGATCTCCAAGTGAGATCGAGCAACAGCCATTCAACAAAACAGAATGCACAGAATTTGTACAACCAACAACTAATTATACAACAATTATATAACCAATGATAAGGACATTGACACCACACGATGCTTCGACATATGTATATACAAACGCGAATATTTTGAAAATTAAAACTAAATTCGCGAATGTCCCCAAGTAGGATGAAATGTCGTCGGCATTGCACAAAAATCGTAAGCTCTATGAAAAAAAAAAAAAAAAATACCGCTACATGTCACTCAAACCTAAACGAATCGTAAGGAACCCTAGGCCCATTCGTTTACGCTAAGGATGTGCGGATACTCGTGACGTTCTTAAAATCAGGTCGGATGTGACTCGAATGTTTCTCCGAATCTTCCACGATGAATTTTATCGGATTACCCGAAATAAAATGGTTGTTCCAATTATTTCAACTATTTTCAGATTTTTTATATATGTATAATGTGATAATGAATTTGTATACATAATTAATTTATATATACATAAATAAAATACATATATAATTTCTATTAAATCTCAACTTCTCAAGCTAAAAATACTCTCTTAAAACTAAGAAGGAAATCCGATAAAATTGTACAACATATTCCGATAAGACGCGAGTGAGAGCCGAGATATCGAGCACTCTCGAGATGCCTCGAGTATCCAAAGAGTTTGAAAATCCATTACCTAATTCGATTCGGTTCAAAGATATCGGAACCTAACCGAATGTAATTGCGCGGAAAAATTTTGGCGGAAAATAAAAATCTCGCGAGCACTCGCACATCCCTGATTTATGCCGTCACGTGACAATATCGTACGCATATAGTCTAATATTTGGACATTTGTACTTGACATATTATATACTCGCGCGTATGACAAAATATTAACTACGTAGGCATGACTCACACTGTATCAAACAACATTGTGTAATACGCTATGGCTATTACATTATTAAATTACGCGCTTTTTGTAAGGTTTTTACGTTAAGAGATAATATTGTTCATTTCGCTATGTCGTACAGTAGGTTGCCCCATACGAAGAAGATTCCTATGCATTTTACTATACGTTATATCGTTAAACCGAGTTGGCCATCAATTGGCAAATCGTATGGATTTTATATTAAAATCGGAAAATTATTTTTTACAAATATATATATGGTAATGTGTATCTCGGCTGACGATATACATACATTGGGAGACCGAGATTGTTTACAGTGAAAGTCAGGCCGCCATTCTTCACGTGTACTTTATTTGGTCGGGTTAATAGAGCGCAGATATCTCTTGATTCTTATCGTTTGATACTAACGATCGATGACAATGTGTCGAGTCGATTATAATAATCGCTTTCCTCGACCCTCGTTCGTGCCGTTTTAAATTCTTTGGAGGCTCGTGCGCTTTGGTAGTAACGTTAGTAGTCGATATCTCAGGTACTTACGTTAAATAATGTGTTCTTGCGACATTTTGCATACCTCTTTTACCCCTGTAGTACGTATATAACCGATTGTAACGAGGTATAATTTTATAATCCCCATTGAATATTGAGAAAGAAAATTCGAGGAAAAGGATACCACACGACCTTTCGCAGAAGCTCGATAGAGATTTCTTCCTTCTTCATTGCATTGCGTTGATCTTTATTCACGCGGCGCGATTTTGTGTGTTTATAGAAAAATATGTCTTACGAATATTTAAATCCAGATTGCAAAAAAGATTCTATTAAACAATATCTTGGCCGTTTTCGACCTGGCAACCATAGTTATCCTTTTCTCTTTGAGCCGAGTCATCGTCGTCTCGATGAGCTTCTTTTCTCTTGCCGTCATCGCCAACATTCCCGATGTTGTCGCTCTTGTTCGAATTCGCGGAATGCGATTTATTCAGCAGCGAGCTAAACTCGCCAAACTTGAGAATCTCTTCCATCGCCGATTGTTCCAAATTAACCTGAAACGTCAATTGTCTAATTATAAAATTATATCTTTGACAGTTTCAAAATCACTCCTTCGCTGGCTGGTATATACTACCTTACGTGGTCTACCACGTTTTCCCTTTCCCGGCAACGAGGCTACCGTTTGGCTGCTACCCTTCCTCTTCGGCCATTGCAAGTGCGAATCCAGATGTTGCTTGAGCTTGTCCTGTCTAGCGAACTTTCGCGGGCAGAGATTACAGCCAAACGGTCTCTCGCCAGTGTGTACTCTTCTGTGTCTCGCCAAATGCGAGGCTCTCGTGAAAGCTAGTGTGCAAAGATCGCAGGAGAAGGGCTTATTTTGCGCCCTTTCGGACTTGCTCGGCATCTTGGTCTCTTTCCCCTCGTTTCCTCTCTTCAACATCTCCATCTTTCTCTTTATTCCCGCTCTTGACGGCTCCTCCGAGCCTTTCGAAGTTTCCTACAAATTTATAATTGTGCTGTTTTTTATTTTTTTTAAACATCTTGCGAGAGTAGGAAAAGCATTATTCTAGTAGAAAAAAGAAGCAATCCTTTCGTAGCCGATAAATAATTCGTACCTGAATCGCACTCGATATCGCGCCATCCGTTGATCCGTCATTGAAATTAGGTTCAAGTTTAACGACTCTCGAAGAATCCTCGTAGCTCGACTCTCGCGATGAGTCTTTCGATTCCGAAGGGTCACTGTTTCGTGTTACACGACCTACAGATACCCTCTTTTGCCCTTTGAATCTAGTTTCCCGTTTGTACATCGGCGGTGGTATGCGTCTCTGGAAATCATTGATACATTTACATAATTGAGGGAGAGAGAGAGAGAGAGAGAGATAATTGCTTCTTGAATTAATCGAGAATAACTCTCCGTATTGAGGCGAATCAAAATCAAGCGATGCAAACATGACAATAGAACCTTCAAAGTAAATAAACGGCTTACAATTTGCGTTCCCGTGGATTGCGGAAGCTCGTCGAAACTATCCTCGTGCCCGTCGATCACCATCGGGTCGTCCTCCACTTCGATATCCTCCACTTTAATATGGTCTTCTATGGAATCCACGGTCGAGTGCTTCGGCAGAAAAGGAATCACCGATGGTTCCTTGATGTATTCAGTAGTGTGTACTCTGGTTTCGATATGGCATCGTTGCATCCGCGTCTCGACTCTCGTGTAGAGATTACGGTTGCTCTCCTGATTTTTTTGTTCTCCGGAGAGACCGCGTATCTCCAAGTCGGTCGCGGTTTTTATCAACGACGGTAGATGCTCCTCCGCTACATCGATGGATCCTCTGTACATGAAGTCCAAGAGACATTCCATCTCTTCTACAGCAACGCCTAAACGTCAAATATATATATATATATATATATATATATATATATACATAATGTCAAACGTGGAACGCACATTTTTATATTCTCTCCAATTCTTGAAGTAGTAAGTAAAGTATCACAAGCTATTTATTTCGAAATAAAGATAACAATGACATCTTTTTTTAGGTTTCTATGCAAAACATCTACCTGATTGAAAGTTTTGTTAAAGCGTGTCATCAATGTATACCTTTTAAAATGAGGATAGGTTGTTCTCCATAGTGTTCTTTAAAGACTCTTTCGAAATAAGGGCTACACGCTGCCAATACCAGCCTGTGGGCCCTCAACATACCGCCCTGACAAGCCAACGTCGCGTCTGTCAACGAGCCGCTCTTGTAAAGAGCCTCGAACAAACCCGACAGATTCGCCAGGTGATTGTTCCATGTAAGATTGAACGTCTTTTCGCCCATACTTTTATCGAGTATTATCGACTCCCTAAAATAGCACATGAAAATTCTTTATATAATTGTGTAAAATAAAACATGTATAGGTATATTAAATATACGTCTATGCGTGTGTACCACAGAGAGAATATTCAAAAAAAAAATCTTAAATTATCAGTCATCTATTATATCGATACATCTTGTTGAATTATGCGATTTTAATTAATCATAACGTTTATTTATTAGAATATTCAAGATCGTTTTATGCAGTTTTATATATCGCGTTTCAAGAATGTCTCAAAATATTTTATTTTATTTTAAAATCGCCTATCTATTTCTCTGTCATGGGAGATTTGCGGAGAATCAAGAATCTCATATATATTTTCGCTTAGAATTATGCATTAAAATATGTTTAATAATGTTTAGAGTAATTTACCTCACGAATCACTTTCGTCTTTATTTCATATGATAAGGGGTAGATTCCTAAGCAATATGCACTTTGAATTTTCTGGCGCTCTCTCTCTCTCTCTCTCTCTCTCTCTCTCTTGCTTTCTGAGAAATGCAATTTTGAAATATTGTAATTTTCGTACTTATTTGTATCACCTCTAATTATAATAGTATAAAGGAGACAGCTTTAAAGACCTTGACTTTGACGTGTGTTGTCAAAGTCAAGATTCTGAATAACTTGCAAAAAATTTCAACTGTCGCTTTGTTGTTTATTAAAAAGTTGCGAATAAAATAATTTATATGTAACTAATAACATTTAATTTTGACGAAAGGTCTAAATTTGTGTAATCTTCAAGAGCGAGATTTTACATTGAAACTACCACGCAGTACTGTCAACCTTGGTAGTTTCCGTGCCTTCGAGTTTTATTATTTTTATTTACATATATGAGAGAGGGCACGGAGGACAGTACGAAGCTCCCAGTAAGTCCCAGGACGTCCTGAAAAATACATGCTGGGAAAGAACGTTCTCAGATGAGAATGCACAGGGGGACGAAACCCTGTTCCCCGTATCCTCTTATATAAATAAAAATAACAAAACTTGAGGGTGTGGAAACTACCAAGGCTGACAATGCTGCGTGGAAATTTTAATGTAAAATCGATTT